>NC_141154.1:75867786-76090286 GCF_053477565.2 Lygodium microphyllum | reverse complement strand
ATTTCACAAAGCACATCAAAGCTTGGTCATGGTGGCGGCATGACGAATCAGGTCCATTATTAAAATCATTTACTCCATAATGTTTTTATCTAATCCCCTTTTTTTTTGTGTAAATTGCATAGCAATCAACAAAGCTAGTAGTTAGCTTTTTTTGTAGTTCATCTCTAGCTTTCTTGCATTACTACATTGCCTATGTCATACCCCTTCATCAAATGTTCCTTGCATGGAAAATGTTAGTAAATAAGTGTACTAAGGTGTCTAGTGGTATGAAGCACTGAAGATAGTCAAACTAAGGTGTCTAGTGGTATGAAGCACTGAAAATGTTAGTAAATAAGTGTACTCAACTAAGTAATTCATGTATAGTTGAGTTGCTCACATGAAAATCATAAAGGTACGATTAGATTGCATATGACGATCACCTCAAAGTGCTAGGTAGGGTTAAGTTATGTTAAAATTCTGCCTAGTATTGCACTTGTGAGAGCGGAATTTTGATGTCGAGAAATGCTTAAAAATAGCTGAAAATTACGAATATCAAGGGAAAAATATTCAACGTCGAAGGCGGCGGCTCGACCTAGGCGTCAAAGTGCTCTAAGAACGCCCGTGCAACACTTGTGGATTTTTAGTAATTTTTCCATGTGCCTGTGCGAGTCAGGGAATGCCAGCCAGTCCAGGATGCCGAGACGGATGCCCAGGATTTTTCAGAATGCGATTCGGACACCATATGCGAGAAAGGCCGGGAAAAGGGCGAAAAGACCGGTCAAAACTTGAAAGGGTGGCCACTTGAGGTATGAAGGGGTGCCCTTAAAAGGGGGCACCCCCCCAAATTCAACGAAAGAAGAGGAGGGCGGCGTGCAGCAGCCGCGCGCAGGAAAAATGCCCCCCCCCCCATGGATGAGATTTTGGGCTGAGAGCAAGCCATAGCAATGACAAGCCAAGGCTGCTCCACTCCTTCTCCGCTCCGTATCGCCATCTCTCGCGCGTCCAATGGCGGGCTGTAGAGAGAGGACATAAATCAGTCTTTCTCTCTCCTCCCTCTCTCTCCTCTAAGGACAGATTCATGTGGTGAAGAAGAAGAAGAAGAATGGATGATGGATGCTTGTCCAATCAAGATGGGATTGCTCCGTGGTTCAAGAGGAATGAAGATTGCTGATTCCGGACTGTCATGGACATTAATGGCTGCTGGAAATTAGTCCCGAGACATGGCAAATAAAAACCCGCAACCCGCAAAGAACGGTAATTGCATTTTTACAAAGGAAATTGATGTTTTATGCAATTTGCTTCATGAATACTTGTTCCCATGGGATGATTATGCATTATGTTGTTGTTTGCTATGAGTTTGATCAGTTTATGCTCAGAAAATTAGAAAATCATAAGTGTTGTGATGACTGAAATTAATGGTGTAAAACCCATAAAACACGCGAAATATGGGAAAATTGGGTGTTTTTGATATATAAATGGAAAATATAATGAGACACACCAACTAAATTTGTGTTTTTTCTGCAAATGAACCTAAGGGCCACAGCCCACAATTCATCTTGTATTTTTAGTTATTTAATATTGCAAAAAATACAAGAAAAATAGGGAAAATGGATAAAATAAGGGAAAAATAGGTTTTGAGTGTGCGAAAAATACTAAACAATAAGATTCATGTTTGTGTATGTATGGGGGGTCTGAAGTATGAGGTTTAGCCTTACTTCATCCCTACCTTTATGTTTTAGTGAGTTTTTATTGCTTTTCATTAAAAAAAAACCATGAAAAATATTACCCTAAACCTATGCATCGTGCACAATCTAAACGGTGAGGGGGTAGAGAGAATGAGAGTGGTGTTTAGGTGCTGAGAGAAAGAAAAGGCTGATTGTTTTCATCTATGCATATCATATAGATCGATCGTTAATTTAAAATAAGGATCTAGTAGCATGAGGTCTCCTCGGTGCTAGGTTCGTGCAACGTAGCAATTACGCGTCAGAGAAATTCATTGAAAGAATGCTTTTGCACTAAGCACAATGCTGATTGTCTATTGTTTGTGCACTAAACCATTCACATTATGCACTATGCATGGTTCATGGCATCGAAGGAAAATCTCTTGGATTGCATAGCAATTGTTTTCTTAGGACTTTGACCCACGATTGAGAGTGTGAGGTTATCCCTTGCCGTAGGGTAGAGGGTCGGTTTCCTAAGGGACTGTGAAGTGAGGAAGCATGGTATATCTCCTGGAAATACGAGAAATATAAAAGAGAGGAGTTTGTGCTCGTTTGTGTTTTATGTTTAGCGGCGCATCAAAGGGCCAATCCCTGAGATGTAAGAGAGCTACAGTGGGGCTCCGACTATTAGTCGGTGGAGTGCCTCCTATGTGTGTGTAATCGAGGCATTATGCCTATGTATAAGGGATCTCCCTCTGAGGAGTTTTAGGGAAAAAACGTTGGACTATAAACTATAAACGCAGGGATTAAGCTTTAGGGTAGTTTGTCCTTCAGCATTAGATTGACGCTCCTGGTCCGCGAGGCCGTGAGGGTGTTTGTGTGTTATGAGCATGAGGTCCGGCTAGTGCTATAGCCAATGCCGGCCCATTTCAGGTTCCATCAGTGGTGCGTCTACCTGGAGCCACTTATAAGTGGTGGTTTTCGAATTTAGGGTTTCTAGGGACCAAAAGGTAGTTGCTTTATGTCCTCTGACAAGGACCGTCAAGCCGAAATCCAAAAAGCCGAACGTGTTGAGAGGGCTAGACGGCGGTTAGAGATCGTAGGCCGTTATTCTCCTCAAAGGAGTAGCCCAGTACGTATACGAAGCAGTGGTCTTAGTCATTTTACTACTCCATCTATTCCATTAGGTGCAGGAGGAAGCATAAGTTCTTCCTCTTCTCCACCAAGTCCACCCACTTCAAGTGGGGGTGTGAATCCGTCACTTCAAGCTCCTATTGCTAATCCGATTGTCACCATGGCACAGCCTATTGCGATTCCTGCAGGGACGCCGGATTTACCAGCCTTAGGGGTTCCCTTGCCCATTTTTAATGGGTTAGCGGAAGAGGATGCAAAATTTCACATTTGTGAATTTCAGAGATTGATGTTCAATTATCGCATCCAAGACGAGGGACATCTCATGATGTTCTTCAATATGACGTTAAAAGGAAGGGCTATGGTTTGGTATCACAGCATAGAGTCTAGAACCATAACCACCATTGATCAATTCTATGCAGCTTTTTGAGCGGAATATGCCCCTGAAAGAGGTGGCCAATATTGGTTGTGGGTCTTGAATGTAACACGTCAAGATCCTCACGAGAATGTGAAAGCATATGCTAAGAAGTTGAAGGAAGTATTCCGTAAGTTGCAAACTTACATTCCCATTCCACCAGCTGCCCAATTGCAATACTTTTTGCATGGGTTGGACTTTAATATCCAAGTACAATTGAGCAGTGTGGCCTTGGCAGATATAGATACCGCTATTACGCGGGCAGAAGGAGTAGAAGCACAATTACAAACTGCCTACTCCTCTCGAATGAATGTTAATGGGGGTTTAGTACCTAGTGGCAATCCAGCATTGACGAATGGAAGTCAAGGGATGCCTATGACTAACCCTATTGGGAGAGGGAGTGTGGTTTCGAATGTACCTCTATTATCGGCTCCTCCCAGTGTGACTATGCCTATGGCAAGTCAATTGGCTCCATCAAATGTTGGAGGCCAAGTTTCAAATTCTAATGTTATTCCTATGGGTCAACAGCCAATGCCAAATCAGATTGTTAGGCCAATGGAGCGATGGGTTGACGATCGAGGCTACGAGTCGAGTGCATCTAATGTCCTTGGTGAAGTCAAGGACATGATGAAGCATTATACCGATATGATCTCCGAGCAATATTGACAAATAGCCGTCGACGTTAATTTCTTGAAGAAGCAACAAAATTTGATAGGGAGTTGATGCCCTGAAGAGGGTGGACCCTCTAGATTCAGTTGTAAATGGTGTGGTGGATAGCACTTTCCCAGAAACTGCCCAAATGTGAAATGTGACATTTGTGGGAAGTCGGGCCATTTAGCTGCTACCTGTTGGAGTAAGATTAGTTCTCTCCAACAAGGGAGTAAACAACTGGGCCCAGTGAATCATAGAGCGCAAGGAAATAACTTGCAGCAGAATGATGCACCTAGGCAAATATTGCAGAGGGGGAAGAGTTGCCACAAGGCAACGGAGTGAGTCTTATCGAGGCTGTACGAGTTAATGATGTTGAAACCTCTAACTTAAGAGCTGTGACAAGAGGCCAAAAGGCTAAAGAGGTTGACAAAGATAATACAAAACCGGTTGAGGCAAACCCTAAACAAGGGGATAAGGGGACGCAAGTCCATAATTCTGGCATAGAAGGGGGACCGCTAAAGTCGATTGACAGAAAAGGCGACCCTAAGAAGGATGAGGAGATGCCAAGAAAGAAGGCAAGAGCCAAGAAAGAAGCACCGAAACCGGTCCAAAGACCAAAAGAGAGGATGTTTGGCGAGAAAAGAGAGCTTTGGCTACTTATCACGACTTTGATTTAGCGAGATCTCTTTGCGAAGTTAAACCAGATGTGAATCTCTTACAATTGATCAAATTATCTCTAGGAGTACGCAAGGAATTTAAGAAGATCCTGCGTATCAGGTATATTGTAGAACCCTTGGGCATAGCACGAGTAGGGGAAGATTGGTTTGACCATGCTGAAAAGAACTGCCCTAGGGTTCCAGCTTATGTAGATGGAATATTAGTGGTGTTGAGAATCAACAATCACACTCAAACAGCCTCTTTGTATGGAGTCTCAAGGTCAAGGATATGCAGGCTAACTTATCCCATATGCACAATGGTGCCTACTGCAGTTTCCTACTTTCCTATAAAGCATTGTACTTGCTTCCTTTCTTAATGCAATGATAGTACTCTTTTCTTTTCAGTGAAGTGTCAATGTCATTGTCCACATACACAAGATTGTGTTTATGAGTCCAAGTCTCAATCTTGGAACCTAATTCACTTGTGTAATAAACAGTGTCCTTGTCTTCTCCATCATGAGTTCACACTTCTCATTTCATCCTCCATAGCTTCCGATTTTGCCATGCTCTAGATCCCGCATTTCTCACATGGTATCAGAGCACAGTTGCGCATGGCATTGCTTGTCTAGCCTCTCTTGATTCCTTTCAACCTCAGTCTAGCTCAATGTCAGCTCATGACTTCATCTCCCAACTCTACTCTCACTGAAGCTTCCATGGCAGCCATAGCCAGCAGCACCCTGTCAGATTGAGCTGCTTATATCTCACTCCACAGGTCAAATATCTTGGAGCTTCCTTCTGGAAAAGTATTCCCCAACTCACAAAGCTTCCCTGTATCACATCAATCTAGGACATTGGACCATCTGGAGCTCAGCATTGTGAAAATCCTCAATCTCTGCTCTATGTCTGCCATAGCCAGACAGGACCTACCTTACTTGGAGCTTCCATAACTCTTCAATCAGGCCATTTCAGCCCACGATTTCTTCTAGGGAGTTGTTCCTCTGCTCAAGGCGCTTCATCCTGGCACAACAAACAACCACATTGGCAAGCTACAGCTCTGGCATTGCACAAATTCGACGTCTCTGCCCCAGACTGCGCTGATTCTGTTCGTGCCCCCTGCGTGCTGCATACTGTCCATGATTTTGACGATTATGATAGGGCTTTTGTAGCCCATGAAATCAGCTTCCTAGGCATATAAAAATTTTTGAAAATGATCCACTGTAGCTCCTGCAATCAGCAAAAAACCAGGCCCCTGTCTCAGAAACCCTAATTCCACCATAACCAAAGCTTCAAAATCTTGACATTTTTCACTGTTTCTCTCACTGAAGTTATCAACAGTGATTTTAATCACTGAGCAATACTCTCTGAAGTTCATTAAAGTACTGTCACTCAGATCTGAAGGCATTAGCAACAAATCAAGAAGGGGAAGATCACTTGGATTTTAAAAGAGTAAAAGACTTTTGCAGATTTGGTATTCATTGACACTCAGTTAGTGTTTTTTAGCACTTGTGTCTCTCAATCAATTCATCTGTTGCTCAAATCTAATTAAGTCTGAAATTGATTTGCTACTGTTCCCGTAAATCTAACATGGGCAAAGACTCTCCAAATGCTCGATTCAAAGGAGTCGGGTTCCACACTTGGCAAACCCGCATCAAGCTCATCCTGATGAAGAAGGGTCTCTGGGCCATCACAAATGGCAAAGAGAAGAAACCTCGAGACGCGGACCTTGCAACTACTTGGCAAAAGAATGATGACAGAGCTCAGGCCATTATCAAACTAGAGCTAGACAACAGTTATATCCATCATGTGGATAACTGTGAGACCTCACAGGATACATGGAAAAGACTTGACACCCTGTTCGGTGCACAATCCAAATCATCAAAGTACAAAGGCAAGAAGGATCAGCTCTTCTGTGACTTCTGCAAAAGGACCGGACACACCGAGAAGTTCTGCCACGCAAGAAAGAGATCCCAAAAGGCCTATCTAGTCGCAGTCAAAGAAGAAGAAGAAAATGGAGCAAAGGAAGAAGAAGATGAAGATGAAGACCACCAGGATCGGAAGGACAAGACTCATCAGTCCTTGTACTCTCATAATTCTGATAGACTGTTTTAATAGCCTTGTATTTTCCTTGCCCTAATGCTTCCTGCCATAAGCCTTGTAAACTCCTTATGTAACTTGGCATTACAGTCCCTGTACACTTTGTGAGGCCCTTGTTACAGCCTTTGGATGTCCACCATGTTTATGGTACCCACAGTTAGCTTTTTCTGCGACAGCCTCTAGTGTTTTGCCATGTCTGTGGTATGCCCACACTTTGCAGGTGGTTCTCATTACAGCCTCTACACACTTTATGCCTTTTCTAGTTGTGATTGAGGAGGGGTGTTGAGAATCAGCAATCACACTCAAACAGCCTCTTTGTATGGAGTCTCAGGGTCAAGGATATGCAGGCTAACTTATCCCATATGCACAATGGTGCCTACTGCAGTTTCCTACTTTCCTATAAAGCATTGTACTTGCTTCCTTTCTTAATGCAATGATAGTACTCTTTTCTTTTCAGTGAAGTGTCAATGTCATTGTCCACATACACAAGATTGTGTTTATGAGTCCAAGTCTCAATCTTGGAACCTAATTCACTTGTGTAATAAACAGTGTCCTTGTCTTCTCCATCATGAGTCCACACTTCTCATTTCATCCTCCATAGCTTTCGATTTTGCCATGCTCTAGATCCCGCATTTCTCACAAGTGGAACATGCCATTGTAGACACTGGATCCTCCGTCAACATCATGAGTTCAGAATTGATGGAGAGGCTGGGTCTAGGCATTCAAAAGGACAGCTCCACCCTTCTGAGAATGGCTGATGATAGTCTAAGACAACCAGAAGGTCGGGTTACTAAGGTCCATGTTACAGTTGTGAGTGTAGAATATTTTTTGGACTTTAGGGTGATAAGATTTGCAGGACGTCCTAGCTATCGAGTGTTGCTAGGTAGGCCTTGGATCTTACGAATAGACTGTCAAGTAGATATACTCGTCGGTCGAGTGGTTCTAGGTAGAGGTGCTAATCGAGTAATAGTTGATGCTTATCCTAAGTCTCCTCAAAGTGAGAGAGCTCCTTTATCATCTACTGAATTAGAGACAGCAAATAATCCATTTGGTAGTGAGACATCATCCAGCGATGAATCTAAAGAGGGGTCCACTACAAAGGATATCTATCAGATAACTCTAAATGAGCCGATAGAACTGCAAGATAGGATAAGAGATGCGGATGTGATTGAGTTAGACCTTGGCACGCTGAATGATTCACGGCCAATCAAATTAGGTTCCATGCTCAGTTCAGCAGAAAGGGAGGACTATGTGTTCCTAATTCAAGAATTCCGTGATATCTTATCTTTGCTTGGAGTTATGATGAGCTGAGAGGTATCCCTCCCAGCCTGGCTGTTCATACTATTCCTGTAAAAGAAGGCAGTCGTCCTGTGCGTCAGAAGGTAAGGCGTATGCCTTTTGAATTGAGGGATGGGCTATTTGAAGAGTTGCAGAAGTTAAGGAAAGCTGGTTTGATCTTCCCTGTACAACACACAGAATGGTGTTCACCAGTTGTTGTCAAGAAGAAGAAAAACAACCAGATCCGACTATGTGTGGATTTTAGAGAGTTGAACAAGTAGACAGTTAAGGATTACTACCCATTGCCATTTATTGACCAGATTTTGGATCAATTAGCAGGTAGGGAGATGTATTCGTTCATGGATTGCTTTGCGGGATATAACCAGATGGCAATTGCAAAAGAGGACAAGTTGAAAACAACTTTTATTACAGTCTTTGGTACTTTTGCGTACCATGTGATGGCCTTTGGTTTATGCAATGCACCTGGATTGTGGCAACAAACAATAGACAAGACCTTTGGTAACATCTCCCCAAATGAGTTGAAGGTATTTATTGATGACCTGGGGGCAGCCACTGTAAGGGAAAGGATGTTGATTATTTTAAGGAAATGCTTTGAGCGCTGCAAACAATTTTGTATCACTCTTAACCCACGGAAGTGTGTCTTTGGAGTGCCTTATGGGCTATTGCTAGGCCATGTGGTCAGTTCAGTAGGGATAGCAACTGACCCTGAAAAGATCAATGAGTTCACCACGCACTCCAAAAGAGGTACACAGCTTTCTGTCATCAATAGGGTATTATCAGAGGTTTATCAATGCCCTGGCAGAAAGAACATTGCCATTAACGAATTTATTATCCTTTACCTGTTCATTTGAATGGAGAGACCCCTGTAAGGTAGCTTTTGAGGATGTGAAACAGGAGCTAGTAAAAGCACCCGTTTTAAAGGCACCTAAAAGAGGTGAGGTGTTCTACATATTTTCAGCAGCCACCATGCATAGTATTAGCTGCTGTTTAGCCCAAATTTGGGAGGAAAAGTGGTATCATCCGATAGCTTTTGCGAGTCGAAAATTGGGCATTTCGGAGATCAATTATACCTACATGGAGAAGTTGTGTCTTGCGATGGTCTTTGGGACTAAGAAATTCAGGCACTACATCCTCTATGAAAAGGTAGTATTCTATACGAAGGTAGAAGGACTTACATTACTTATGAACAAGCTACAACCGCCTGATAATTTGGCAAAGTGGTTAATCACTTTGCAGGAGTTTGATTATGAGATTAAGAGTAAGCCACCGAGGTTGCAGGGTATTGTGGAATGCCTTGTGGATTTCGGGGAGCCGAAAGAGACTTTGGCTGAAGGAAGTGATATTGAGGAAATGTTTAAAATTGATACAGCTTCTATTCCATCTTGGTATACTGCTATTACGCATTATCTATCAACGGGAGAGATGGGAGCTGGTTTGTCAAAGTCTGAAAAGAGGAAAAGCAAACAACATGCTTTGAAGTTTTCTTTGATCGCAAGGACGCTATATCGACAGGGTGTTGATGATATCTACTACCGATGTGTGATGCCTGATGAGGTTCCTTTTATCTTGGAGGAGTGCCATGACTCTGCATGTGGAGGGCACTTCGCGGGACCGTTGACGGCGCAGAAAGCTTTAAGAGCCGGATATTGGTGGCCATCCATCTTCCAAGATTCTTTTGAGTATGTAAAGAGATGTGATACTTGTCAAAGGCATGACAGTAGAGAGAATAGGAAACGCCCACTTACGCCTATTATGGCTATCCTTCCATTTGAGAAGTGGGGCATTGATTTTGTGGGTCCTATTACCCCGTCGTCTACTACCCAAAAGAGGTATATTATAGTAGCCACTGACTATTTCACAAAATGGTTAGAAGAGCGGGCGACGAGGCAGGACAATGCAAAAGAGACTGCAAGTTTCCTGTTAGAGCAGATTATCTGCCACTTTGGTCCACCGAGAGAATTAGTGTCGGACCGTGGAACCCATTTTCTAAATAAGGTGATCAAAAGCTTGACAGAAGCTTGGCAAATCAAGCACAATAAAATGACTCCTTATAATCCACAAGCAAACGGGCAGGTGGAAAGTACTAATAAGCAGCTTGTGGGGATCTTGTCTAAGATAGTCTCTGAGAAGAAATGAGACTGGGACAAGAAGTTGTATGTGGCAGTATGGGCGTATAATACCACGTTCAAGCGAGCTACTGGCCATACTCCATTCAAATTGGTTTATGGGGAAGAGTGTGTGTTACCCCTTGAAATCGAATTGCCGACCATACGGTTTGCAATTAACCATTCTTTGGGAGATGAGGATTCCCTTTTTGAACGTTTCACGACTATAGCCCACCTGGATGAGCTGAAGTTGCAGAGCTTATTACACCAGAAGGTAGCTAAACATCGAATGAAGCAGTTGCATGACCTTAGAGCGAAGAAGTACACCTTTAAAAAAGGACAGTTAGTCCTCTATTACAATGCCCGTAGGGAGCTGTTTCCAGGGAAGCTGAAACCTAAATGGGACGGCCCCTACAAGATTGCTAGGTTAGGGAAGAATAGGTCTACGGCCTTATTAGCTGATCTACAGGGGGTAGAGTTTAAAAATAAGGTTAATCTTAATAAGATTAAACCTTATTATTTCTAAGTATGCTAATACAAAAGAAATTCATTTCAGGTCCATGCTAGGGATGATTTGAGACCTGCGAAAGAGCTTAAAGTCGGTTGATGGGTCGGTTAATTCCTTATTTGGAGCACCCATATCTAGAGCAGAGATACCATCAGGGGAAACTTATCTGGTGGAGCAAAGGATACAAAGTGATTGAGCAAGAAGACGGAACCTTTGTGTGGGAGATCAAAGTCTTCTGCCATCACTGCTTACGACTGTTGACGAGTATCCCTGTTGAGTTCAATGAAGAAGGTGGGATGGAGCCGTCAGTTCATCCCCTCAACATGCTAAACTTTGATTATCATAATTACGAGTAGAGAGGTTTGTGATGGCCAGCTGTGTAAACCCATTGTGGAAGTATACATTATATTTTGACGGAGCGTCCAAGGGCCCTAATAAACAAGGGAGTGTTGGAGTAGTAATCCGAGACCCCCGACGTAGAGTTACGATGAAGTTAGCAGCTTATCTCGGGGTAGGATTCACTAACAACATGGCGGAGTATAAAGCCTTGATTATGGGACTGCATATTGCCAAACAAGGTGGTATTCGTCGGTTGTTAGTAAAAGGGGATTCCCAATTGATCCTGAATCAGCTAGATGGGACATACACAGTGCGGAATCCCATTCTTTGTATGTATCATCGGACTGCGATGACCCTACTTGAAGAGTTTGAGAGAGTGTCTTTTCAGCTGATTCCACGTTACTGGAATTAGTTTGCAAATTCATTAGCAAATCTTGCTTATGAGGAAGACCTCTTCTTTAATTGTGGTCCTAGTTTGGATATTGTGATCAATGATGAAACATGACCCAGTCGCTTGTGGGGTATGTTATCAGAACATGCAATATATGGCAGACGATGGTTGATATGGGTGATGCAAAGAGTAGCTGAGACCAATCTACCGTTATTATCTTGGACCCATAGGCTAATTAGACAACATGTTATGCATACGCCTCTTGCTATATATGCAGGAGGGATGGGTCATAACCTTATGCATTTAGTTTAGGGCTATGAGCTTGTTTTTCCTCCTTGAAAGGAGCCGATTATTGTATATCTGGATTATTCCAAGGAAGGATGTGTAGGTGCTATTTTTTTTATCTCCTTAGGCCAAGAGGGCCCGTTTTGCAAGGTTTTACTGTTTTATTTCGTTAGGCCAAGAGGGCCGATTACGTTTTGTAGTGAAGTGCTTTATTGCATTAGGCCAAGAGGGCCAGTTGTCTGTTTAGTGCAGGTACGGTTAATGGTTTTTTGTTTGAAGTTTTTTGCTAGACAGGTTTGAAGAAGAGCTTGGAAGGAGCCTTTTGTTGCATGGAAGGGAGGCAGTCAATTGAACAAGCGAACGAAACCGAGAGAGCCCAAAAAAGCAAGCAAGATTCATAACTAGTTTCACCATAAAAAATATTCATAACTAGTACAATTCATACACAAGTTTGAATGCTCACTAATCATCATAGGGATTGTCCATAACTAGTACCATAATAAAAGTTGCTTCCAAAGTATCAGAAGTTTGAATGCTCACTAATCATCATAGGGATTGTCCACAACTTGCACTTTGTAGGCATCTAGTTCTAGCTCCTCATCATCAAGACCCAAGCGTGCTCTCTTTGCACCTACTTCTTCTACAAGAGGTCGAACCACAACATCGACTATATCTTCACATATATCAAATGAAAAACATGGACGAGAAGATGCTTGGCATGCACACATCAGAGGTGCAGTGCCACACCCCATCTCCAAAATCAATCCCGATGGTGGACACAAAAGATCTAATACACAGAGCAAGAATACAGGCGATCTCTGAAGACCTCCATGCCAAAGAGTCGAAGAATATGGTCGTGCCAATCTATTTCTCTCTGGAAGGTAATGGGGCCAGCAGTCACTCGAAGGATCAATTTGCAACTTGCGGAATTGAGAGCTGCTCTCTCCAAGAAAGGTGGGTGGATGACATCCACTATGACGAGCAAATACCAAAAGAGAAGATCGGCTCTACATAAAGCATAAAGGTCAGATATGTTCACTACAAGAATTACAAACCAAAAGTTTAAGATCACTTACTGACACCTCAAGATCGCATTGTTCCCCATAGCCATATGGAAGCTTGTCAAGCACAAAAACTCGCCTGACAACTTCAAGACCAAGCACATGTATGTACTTCTCAAGCCAAGATAATGCATCACCTATTTTATCAAAGAAAAACTTTACTTTCTTGTTTAGTTAAGTACTTATGCCAACACACATTGACCAGGACAATATACCTGCCAAACTAATCCAAGTAACTAACCATCCACTATCTCCCAAAGAGGCAGCAGCAAACTGTAATTCCTAGGCGAATGTGTGCCTCCGTGAGCATATTCCAAGCAGGCAAGGTGGTTTCTTTATCAATCAAACATCCAGTAGGAAAGTCAATGAAGACAACATCGCAAGCCCATTTCACATGCTTCCCATTCCGTACATATGTCATATCATGTTTTGCAAGCCTAGAAAAGAACTCATGTATTGTCTTGTAAGCATCATTTTTTCTCCCTGCAATAAAATCTTGCCCCATAGAGATGTAGTCACCCATCATGCACCCATAACTTATCACGTCATCATCTTTATTGGAATGCATATCATTTAGTGGGCAAGGAAGAAATACAAATGGAATGATCTCCTTGATGGCAACCCTTTGCCCTGCAATAAACAAGAATATATGAGTATAAATTGGATGCAACATGTGTTACGATCTCTAATGATATAATCTATTCCACCTCCTTGGACGCTACTCCTTTGCTCCACTTCATGTTGTTTGGGACTATTGTCTTCTCTCTCTTGCATTGCTACAGCACAAAGCATTTGCAATGATTCGCATTTTAACAAGGGAAAAAAACTTCACAACCATTGCACCCAAAATATAATCTTACCATCACTTTCTTTCTTTGTCTCCTTTTTAGACCGTGTATTGCATCGATCCCCAAGAGGTGTATCAACAGATTTTTTGGAATGCACTTTGTGCAATTCCTTCTCTCTTGCCAAAACATATCCACTTCCAAGATCCACCCACCAAGGGCAATGGTCGATCTCCCAATCAGAGAGATTATGCATGCTCTTGGGATACATGCATACTTCCTCATTATCTCTGTCAATCCATCCTTTGCAATGATCTGGAACCCTGGATATCTTCTTCTCTCCAATCAAATAAAGTAGATACCTTTTGCATGACATATTAGCACAAGCTATTAAAATAAACAAAGAGCAACTAAAGTTAAGCTCATTATGGCAACAAGTCTACCTGTAGACAACTCGATATGCAGACATTATGATTTCATTTCTCTTTCGGCGCTGAGGACCTTCCACCTTCTTTGATCCTCGTGCCTCTATAGCTTGCTCTCTTGCTCTTACGTGAGCAAACATATATTTTCTAGCCTCTAATTTCACACCTTCCATGTAATCCTGTAATAAGTAATCCTGTGGAAGATCCAATGGTGTACCTAAAACACACATTTTTTTCAAGTCTTCCAATGCTTGAATAGCCTCGACCTCAACCTTTTCCAAAAAGCACTCCCGTGTCAACCACCTTAACAAAAAAAATCAAATCTATTAGTATCACAAGATACACATGATACTAGCAATATCAAGACTACAAAAGCTTTCAAATTGACACTTGCAATCTGTACTCATTATCCAACGATGGCATACCATACATATATTTTAATCTCTTGTTTGCATCCAAGAGAGAGAGAGAGCATCACCAATCTTTTTTCTTCCCTTATCAGCATTTGCTAGGAATTTCAACTTGGCAATAGTAATCACTGAGTCTGGGCTATCAAACTTCAGTGCAAATATTCTATCCAACCATTGATCCCCTAGCTTGGGATCAAGCACATTAAGAACCTGCAAAGTGGATAAGAAACCTATATTTAGAGATTTACCTGTAATGGGGAGTAAACTAAGAAGCAAAGGGGCCATACCATGCCCATCTTGTCTGCCAATCTTTTATGTATCTTGGCACATTCCCTTTTCAATGTTTCCTCTCTGTTCTCAATAGAGACAGTGTTTAATACCAAATCCTCAACCTTTTTGAGTTCTAAAGTATACTCAACCTTCACAACAAAAGAGAAGCTTTTAAATTTTACCCTAAAAAGGAAACTTATCTATTATAATCCCTCCTAATAACAACCATGACATGTATTACCTGAAATACCAATCTTGCCAAGTACCCCCTTGTCAGTGGATACCATTGTTGTTTTCCCTTGACACTGCTATCTTTTGCTCTCAAGGACTCCAATAGTTTTAGTTGATCCTGAGGTAAGGCACTCAAGAATGCATTGATGTCACACTTGAAGATATTGTTGCAGTTCCAAAGTACATCCCGCAAGCTAGGTTTCACGATGGCATACTCGTTCATGCTAATAAAGGAAAATTTGTAAGATTGAGTTCTATAGATAAAAATAAAGACGTCAATTCATTGTAACAAATATTGATACACTCACCTATTGACTCTTTGGAGTCCAGCGAGAAGAGCAATCTCTGAAATCCGTGTGGGATCAATAAGAGAACAAACAACCCTGACATGGCGAGCTCTATTCTCTTTGTACATTTGTGAGATCAGCTCCATCCAAGCAGTCAACCGATGATTTCCTTCCCATACGTAAAACATTTTACCAGACAAGAACCTGAACTCCGGTTTTGCCAAGACCTCCTTCTCAAATTCTGCATCCACTTCACGCCATAGAGGAGACCAAGTTGACACTATGGCAGGGGTCACTAGTGTTTCTTCTCCTTTATACTTACATACAAACACAACAAATGAGCCCTTCTCTGGTAAATAAGCCTCATATTGAAATGCACTTTTTAAAGAGGACATGTCTGTATGAATCCCTCTAACAATAGCATGTGCAATCATACGACACAAGGGGATACGAGGGCAAACTTCTTGAGATAGAAGTCTACATTGACTTATTACATCTCCACATCCTACCATTTGCATATCAATATCAGAAACCTGGCTTGTTGCTTCCTCGTCTTCCTCCTGTACCAGTTGAGACCCTTGCCCCACCACAGTGTCATCTCCTTCTTCACTTTCTTCTTGCAGTTGAGGATCTGAAGTCCCCATTACAACACTCTAAGTATTTTCACTTTCTATAGTTGGTGTACCCTCCTCTAGAACTATAGAGAGGGATGATCCACGAGTTCTTTTTTGTGCTCCACATAAAATGGCATCATCCAACACTTTGTGCTCCACATAAAATGGCATCAATAGCTCTGCATACATTAGCATCATCCAATTTCAGTGCGTTTTAAAACGCATCCCTTTTCTCTGCTTGTAACAGATCATGAGCTATCTAGTCATACTGCAAAAGTTGGAATCCTTAATAGATGTGACATTACATTACAGGTTTCGCATGTTACTGCAATCCAAGCTCAAGAACTGCGTTTTAAAATGCACCACTTAATCACCCAATTCTCTGGTCTCTGCAGTTTCATTTCCTACTGCCTTGCAGGACTCGAAGAGGAAGCCCCATTGTGACTACGACTGCGTTTTGAAACACAGTTGAAACAGGTCATACATACTTCTCTCCCGCCTACACGGACTGCCTCTTGCAAGTCTTCATACTTCTCTCCCGCCTACACGGATTGCCTCTTGCAAAGTTTAGAGGGCCGCCTTACTAGCCTTGCATCACTCGCGCAGATCCCCTGCTTTGCGAGCTGCAGAAGGCACATCAGCACTCTCTGATTGCCCACTGTGTGGTTATGAATTGCGTTTTAAAACGCACCACTTAATCACCTAATTCTCTGGCCTCTGCAGTTCCATTTCCTATTGCTTTGCAGGACTCAAAGAGGAAGCCCCATTGTGACTACGACTGAGTTTTGAAACACACTTGAAACAGGCCATACATACTTCTCTCCCGCCTATACGGACTGCCTCTTGCAAGTCTTCATACTTCTCTCCCGCCTACACGGACTGCCTCTTGCAAAGTTTAGAGGGCTGCCTTACTAGCCTTGCATCACTCGCAGATCCCCTGCTTTGCGAGCTGCAGAAGGTTATGAATTGCGTTTTAAAATGCACTAGTAAACCTTGTTGGAGCCAGAGCAGGCCTTGTGGAAGCCCCAACGTGACTGAGAGTGCGTTTTGAAACGCAGCTGAAACACACACTCTAACCTCAAACACACCCAAGAGAGGAGAAGCACCTACCTTGTGGCTTTGATCGATGCAAGCTACAAGCCTCTGGCTCTTCACAGTCGACTCATAGAAGCAGCACCCCTATTGTACCTGCATTTTGAAACGCACCCATATTGACACACAAAAAACTTGCTCTCGCTTGCTTGATTGGTCCGCCTTCTCCTCTGTGCGAGGTTGTTTTGGTCCTCCTTCTGCTTGCTTGTTTGGGGGGGGAGAGAGAGAGAGAGAGAGAGAGAGAGAGAGAGACCGCAGATTCTATTTAGAGGTGTCTTCTTCTCTGTAATGTGAGAGAGAGTGTGTGTGCCCGTGCGTGTGTGAAAGGACCATTAGTGTGAGAGAGTATTTGTGTGTTAGTAAATAAATAACACTAGAAGAGAGAGTGTGTGTAATGATTTTCGTTGAGAGAGAGAGAGAGGTGGAGTTAATGACCATTAGATGTGTTTGTGGCCATTACTTCGAATAGTTAGTGCAGAGGGGGACTACAGTTCCTAATTAGAGGTGTCCTTTTTTTGTTGCAAGAGAGGGAGAGAGAAAGAGAGAGAGTGTGTGTGTAATGACCATCAATGTGAGAGAGTGTTTGTGTGTGCTAGTAAATAAAAACACCAAAAGAGAGTGCATGTAATGATTGAGTGTGTGTGTGAGAGAGAGAGAGACAGAGGTGGAGTTAATGATCACTAGACGTGCTAGTGACCATTAGGTGTGTGTATTTAGTACACACCTATCATTATGGAAAAAGTAAAGGTTATTATTAACATGACTGTTTAACCTTGACAATTACTTTTTTCATATTGAGATCTATTTTCATATCGCCATCTTATTACAGTTACTTGAAGAACAAATCTTATCTTGTTCCCTTTGCATAGATTGTTCTAATTGTGTCTATTGGCTTCTTAAGAAGACATTCACACAGACAGGACTATTTGCCTATTTAGCAACAATGCCAAACACTGTGCAAATCAAATATGGTAGTTTCAGTACCTTGTCAATAAGGTATGACTCATGTTTCTGTGAGGTGGCATTGGAAGAGCTTAAGAGTCACTTTGAGATTGGTGATGATATTGATGTGGAAGTGCAGCATGCAACAAGCCAGCCGGGTGTGTACATGACCATGCCATTGATGAGACTAGAAGATGGTAGCAAGGGATTCATACTAGATGGTGGACAAAGCAGTGTCTATAGTCTCCAAGTTAAGCATATCCCTCTTATAAAGCAAATGACTGACTCAATGAGTGTGCAAGTTCTACTGGATAGGCTTCCCTTATCTAGTTCTCTTCATGTTGCATACTCATCTGTCAAAGAGATACAAAAGGTGGATGAGCTACCAATTACATACAATGGCTACATTATGTTTGAGTTGCCACCTAAGCCAATCGAGGGCAGCTCAATGCATGGAATGGACCAAAAGAATGATGGGCACACATGGGCAGAGTACACTACTATTTCTCAAGATTTCTTCAATGGCACGGTGAGGATGAGCAGATGTTGTGGTTATCTTAGATGCTTCTCCTTGGAATGTCCATATCTAGAGAGGACTGGTATTGCTAATGAGACCTAGTGGAAAGGTAAGTTGAAGAGGCCTCCTTCATCAACTGGCCCTCTGCAGCCTGAGGTTGGGACCCTGAGGTGTACACATTGTGGAATGTCTCCTGAGTGTGTAAAGGCTTGTGTTGCATATATATACTACTGTATTCCCTTTGACAAAGTGAATACCACAAGATGTGCTATTCATGTTGGTTTTCATGATCACCATGTCAAGATGGCTCGTGTCGACAAAAGCAAAAGGAGATTGAAGACATGGTGCAAACTCGTGCACAAATAAATCCTTCCGTGTCATGTAAAAGCATTGAAGTGTCTGTTGGTCAAGATCTTGTGATGGAAATGTTGATTTCAAAAGAAGATTGCTCCGAGGATTTCAATGAAGCCAAGTTGCATGAGGTGCTGGAGAACCTTACCCCATTGTCTCAGAGAAGAAGGATGCAAAGGTCAGTAAACATTGCTAGAAGAGACAAGTGACATGCTGAAGGCGGGCTTGATGCAATTTTGGCATTGAAAAGAAAGTGCATGTACCCCTTCTTTCACAGTATTTTGTTTCCGCAACAGCTTGGAGATAATGTCATGCCACACATATTCAAGATGTCTACAATTGGACCAGGCTCAGGAGTTGACCTTGTTAATAGAATGCAACCTGGTGGATCTTTGGGAGATCAATGGATCCACTTTGACCATGTGCATAGGGTGAAAGGTTGGAACACAATGGGAGCTCATGTTTATGATCCCCATATTCGAGAAATAATGACATTGCAATTTGTGACTTCAAAGTGGAGGATGAGCATGCACGAGTATCATTTTGGCAAATGTTAAATAATGTTATGATAGCAAATGGATTCTCTATCCCAAAATTTTGAGGTTTTATGGCAGATGCAGCACAAGCAAATTGGCTAGCAATTAGAATAGTCTACAATGGAGGACCAAGCAACATCATGCATGGCAGGGAAAGGACTTGCTCGTTTCATTGGGAGATGAGCATGGTCATGCATGCAAAGAGATGTGTCAAGGCCCCATATCTAGAGGAGCACAAACTTCTTTGTAGAAAATGGAAGGTTGCAAGGACAGAGCAAGAAGCCGAACAGTGCAAAGAGGCACTTTTAAAGTTTTGGTCTCCTGTCCATGTAATTTTAAAGTTTTGGTCTCCTGTCCATGTAAAGGATGGAGAGCTCCCTGGATTGATGGCTTGGTTCCACTGGTGGGATGTCAGGGTTTCCCAATGGGGAGGGATGTTCATAGAGCAGCATGAAAATGCAGGGTTTGTGCCAACAACAAATTTATCGGAATGTAAGCACTCGAGCATGCGAGCAACTCATGGGCAATCTAAGTATGTCTCACTCTATGAGGCATGTAGTGCTGATTTGGCATTGGCTGTGTTGCAAAGTGCACACTACAAAGCATTTATGGAAGGAAAGCACCTTGATAGTGGACCAACCTTGCAAAGATTGAAAGAAAAAATTTTGTGTGGAGAATCAAGTGGTTCTAGTCAAAAGCTGATTGATCTGACACATGCAGTGCTCTCAGAGGCAGGTGTGCAATCACCAGAGATGTTTAAACCACAACAAGAGACAAGAAGTGTTAGAAGGAAAAGGGGTAACGTAGACCCAAGAGTGATCTTGCCAATAGATAGCCATAGACCTGAATATTCAACAGTGCCTGTTGGCAAAACAATGGGGTTTAGAGGTGATGGGATGGAGCAGAATTTGCAAAAGGAGATAGAAATTGCCTTGAAGATATGCAAAGAGAGCACAGTCCACCCTATGCATTGGGCCATCAGAAGAACAGAAGCACATAGTCTTGTGACTTGTTTTGGCTTCTTGGAGTCTAAGAAGGCTAGATGTGGGAAACTAATTAACCCTCTTGGTAAGAATGCAACTGTAGGTGTGCCTGCACCATGTTTCAAAGGAAGGAGACGTTATAGTTCTGATGGTACAGTGGGACAATTCATATGGTTTTGTGGAAATGATGTTCTCCATACATGGAAGGTGGATAGCTCAGTGATGGGAATACCAGGAGATGCTCCAGTGACGTGGAAGATTGCTCAAAGCATCATGGTGACAGAGACAAAGAAAGCAAACTTGCAAAGAGCTGGATTTGTTCTTGCAGAGAATGATGAGGTTGTGGATAGCTTCACAGTTCCACGTGATAGGCCACCTCCAAGCCATGAGCAGCCACTATGGAGAAATGGAAAGCCTGTGAAGTGGAGAAGCAAGTTATCTAAACAGTTTCAAGAACGAATAAATAGGGCAAAGTCAATGGTTGTAGAGGTTGTGAAAGAGAGTATTGTTACTCTTGGTGAAGCTCATGTTTACTTTCTAAAGACAGAAGGCTCAATAGCAGATGGGTTGACCTATTCTATCACTGTGTCACAATATCCAAGATGCTCATGTGAGGACTTTACTCAGCGAGACACGAAGAATTTGGTATACATGCCATGCAAACACCTATACTATGTCTTCATAAAGGTCTTGGGACTCAATGAAGTCGTGCATCAATTCATACACCAAGCAGCTCTTACTAAGGTGGAGCTGGCTCAAGCACTACTTCCTAGAGTTGGATAGTTCGCTTTTTGGACTTGTGGATGGCCAAAGCTTTGAGGAAACATTTCCCTAAATGTTTTGTCATTTAAAAAAAGTATCCTTTCGTCTTAAGGGTTTTATATAGGTAGATAAATCACTATGTTTAAGGTATTCGAGGCTAGGGTATTTTTGAATTCAACATACGGCCTTTTCTTTTTGGACATCTACAGCTCCTTTAATGAGCTTTCATCTATTGTGTCCGTTTTGTTAGCTTCATCCCACTATATGGAATGATATAAGAAATACTTTTGTAATGTGAACTTGTTTTGTTCATTGGGAGACTGAAATTAGTTCCTCATCTATGTTTCAAGATCATACTATTTTCTTACCACCTTCTTTGTGAGATGAACATGGATTACACTTTTTTGTGTCATTATTGGGATGAGTTATGTGAGCTCTATGTGTGTGTCTTCATTATATTTAATTTTAATCTACAATTTTTATATATATACGTCAGTGATGCTCTAGGGGTAGGTACATTAGAAGGTAGCTTGTTGCTTGAATTTTCATGCTCGATTTTCTAGCCTTGCTCGATTTCCATTGCTCGCTTTTCTAGCCTTGCTCGCTTTTCATCACTCACTCTTTGGTTTTCCTCCGCGGAAGCTTCTCGTGGCCCTATCCAGGTGATATCTTTCCTTTATGAGTATTGTGGTTTTTATGCTATATGTGTTTGTGTGCTTGTAAGGGATTTTTCTTTTCTTGTTGGTGACTGGAGTCCAAGGCATGAAGTCCCAGGTTTAGGTTAAGTATGTCCGAAGGGAGGTCTGAGTAGTCGTTGCCTCCTGTAAAGATATTGTCAAGCATTGAAAGACCTATTTTAGAAGGAAGTCCTAGTGACCCTGTTCTGCTAGCCTGCTAGGCAGCCGTTCTAGGAGTTCTTGCTAGTTGTGAGGCAGTTAGAGAAGCCTGCCATAAGAGGAAAAATAATAATGATGATAAGGGAAATAAAACCCTGAATATCTTAAAGACAATAAATATATACAAAGGTGTGTAAAAAGGGGTTCTAACCCCTAAAAAAGAAAAAAAAAGAAAGGAAAATTTATACGCAGTTGATCATTGCCTTGCGAGGGCTTGGTAGGTTCCTGGGGACGAGTCAGACCCAGGGCCGTTGCCTTGTCTTCCTAGGGGTGGCATCTTGCTGGAAAATAAGAAAGTAAGGAAGGTTGGAGCGAAAATAAAAGTGAGCGTCAGAAAAGGATTAAGTGTCGCCTTGCGAGGGCTTGGTAGGTTCTTGGGTATCGAGATAGGTCCTGAGGCCGATGCCCTGTTCTCCTTGGGTCACTATGCTTAGCTCCCTCCTTTTTACATGCCCAAGTATGTCAATAAAATAAAACCCTAAAAGAAGAAATGTGCTACAAGAAAATACTTCTTGATCAGGCTATAGGAGTCCTCGTCTAGTAGGAGCTCCTAGTTGTGTTGTCCTTAGTTAGATAGGTAGTTCAGACCACCACTTAGGGCAACCTCTTTAACAGTTCTTTTTAGTTTGGCCGTGTTGGAGCAGTTGGTTAGTGACTAGCTTCGGACCTTTTTATCAGATTATGCTAGGCCTACTCCTTGTGGATGTCATGCCTTGGTTCTGTCAAGGGGTAGGGAGAGCGTTGTGCTGTGTTTAGTATGTATCTATTTTGTATCATCTTGATGCTTCCTTTGGTTGTTTTGTGCAGATCTATTGTGGGATTCAACGGGCTGAGTCGCCCTATCCCGTAGCCGCCAATGAGAGTATAATTTTGATGCTGATAAATGCTTAAAAATAGCTCAAAATTACGAATATCAAGGGAAAAATATTCAACGTCGAAGGCGGCGGCTTGACCTAGGACGATTTTAAGCGTCAAAGTGCTCTAAGGACGCCCGTGCAACACTTGCAGATTTTTAGTAATTTTTCCATGTGCCTGTGTGAGTCAGGGAGGCTGCCAGCCAGTCCAGGATGTCGAGATGGACGCCCACGATTTTTCAGAACACGATTCGGACACCGTATGCGAGAAAGGCCGGGAAAAGGGCCAAAAGACCAGTCAAAACTTGAAAGGGTGGCCACTTGAGGTATGAAGGGGTGCCCTTCAAAGGGGGCACCCCCCCAAATTCAACGAAAGAAGAGGAGGGCGGCGTGCAGCAGCTGCGCGTAGGAAAAACGGCCCCCCTCCCCCCATGGATGAGATTTTGGGCTAAGAGCAAGCCATAGCAATGACAAGCCAAGGCTGCTCCACTCCTTCTCCGCTCCATATCGCCGTCTCTCGTGCGTCCAATGGCGGGCTGTAGAGAGAGGACAGAAACCAGTATTTCTCTCTCCTCCCTCTCTCTCCTCTAAGGGCAGATTCATGCGGTGAAGAAAAAGAAGAATGGATGACGGATGCTTGTCCAATCGAGATGGGATTGCTCCGTGGTTCAAGAGGAATGAAGATTGCTGATTCCGGACTGTCATGGATATTAATGGCTGCTGGAAATTAGTCCCGAGACATGGCAAATAAAAACCCGCAACCCGCAAAGAACGGTAATTTCATTTTTACAAAGAAAATTGATGTTTTATGCCATTTGCTTCATGAATACTTGTTCCCATGGGATGATTATGCATTATGTTGTTGTTTGCTATGAGTTTGATCAATTTATGCTCAGAAAATCAGAAAATCATAAGTGTTGTGAAGACTGAAATTAATGGTGTAAAACCCGTAAAACACGCGAAATATGGAAAAATTGGGTGTTTTTGATATATAAATGGAAAATATAATGAGACACACCAACTAAATTTGTGTTTTTTCTACAAATGAACCTAAGAGCCACAGCCCACAATTCATCTTGCATTTTTAGTTATTTAATATTGCGAAAAATACAAGAAAAATAGGAAAAATGGATAAAAATAAGGGAAAAATAGGTTTTGAGTGTGCGGAAAATACTAAACAATAAGATTCATATTTGTGTATGTATGGGGGGTCTGAAGTATGAGGTTTAGCCTCAATTCAGCCCTACCTTTATGTTTTAGTGAGTTTTTATTGCTTTTCATTTAAAAAAACCATGAAAAATATTACCCTAAACCTATGCATCGTGCACAATCTAAACGGTGAGGGGGTAGAGAGAATGAGAGTGGTGTTTAAGTGCTGAGAGAAAGAAAAGGCTGATTGTTTTCATCTATGCATATCATATAAATCGATCGTTAATTTAAAATAAGGATCTAGTAGCATGAGGTCTCCTCGGTGCTAGGTTGCGTCAGAGAAATTCATTGAAAGAATGCTTTTGCACTAAGCACAATGCTGATTGTCTATTGTTTGTGCACTAAACCATTCACATTATGCACTATGCATGGTTCATGGCATCGAAGGAAAATCTCCTGGATTGCATAGCAATTGTTTTCTTAGGACTTTGACCCACGATTGAGAGTGTGAGGTTATCCCTTGCCGTAGGGTAGAGGGTCGGTTTCCTAAGGGACTGTGAAGTGAGGAAGCATGGTATATCTCCTGGAAATACGAGAAATATAAAAGAGAGGAGTTTGTGCTCGTTTGTGTTTTATGTTTAGCGGTGCATCAAAGGGCCAATCCCTGAGATGTAGGAGAGCTGCAGTGGAGCTCCGACTATTAGTCGGTGGAGTGCCTCCTATGTGTGTGTAATCGAGGTGTTATGCCTATGTATAAGGGATCTCCCTCTGAGGAGTTTTACGGAAACGTTGGACTATAAACTATAAACGTAGGGATTAAGCTTTAGGGCAGTTTGTCCTTCAGCATTAGATTGACGCTCCTAGTCCGCGAGGCCGTGAGGGTGTTTGTGTGTTATGAGCATGAGGTCCCCAGCTAGTGCTATAGCCAGTGCCGGCCATTTCAGGTCCCATCAACTTGGGATGCCAATTTAAGTCTTTCGATCCCAAAGATCCTACCCACATTCTCACAAATGTTAGGGTTATCTAAACGCCCATGTAAGAATGATCTAGGGTTCTCACCCTAAGGATCAATTGACCAAATACTAGACTTTCGTATGAATTTAGGAACCCTAAGACCAAAGCATTATCAGCCGAGTAGGGTTAGGGTTGGATTGGGTCAAGAGGACTCCCAAACCCTACATCTTGACTAAAGGTATTCTTGACCAAGGGATATCATGTGATGGGAGAAATAATCCCACAAGTTAGGTGCGACATCTATCTCGTGCAACAAGTTGCAACGTTGCATGATTTTGTGCCTAAATCACAAAATAGTATTGCCACTCCTTAGAACAAGGTTGGTGAGTTCGAAGTACAAGTCTAATTTTCTAGAGGATGAGTAGTCATTCTGCTACATCACCCTTCCTTGGGGCTGATTTGCCAAGTTAGGGTAATTATGAATTGCCTGGTAAGCAATTGACCATTCAAGTGAGGACGACGAGGTTGACTAGGATGTATTGACCTTAATATAAGGAAACCTAAAGTTTTGACAATTTGGGTTAACAGGGTATAAACCCTAACCCAAGGAAAGAGGGTAAACAAGCAACTCAGCTTACGAAACCCTTGGGATCTTGCCAAGTCGCGATTGATCCCGGATCGAATACTAGATGTATTCGGAGAGAAGGATTTACACCTTAGCAGTGGGCCGTATAAACGACCACTGGAGTGCTTGTGTTTGTACACTTAGGAGCATTGTTTGTACTTCTTTGATCAAGGAACTAATGTCGAAAAAATAACTAATGCTTCAGGTTGAAAGCATGGAGGGAGAGGCAGCATCAGTTACCCCCGATTGTCTGCCTAACCCTATCCAAGGGAGTTGTTAGCGGCTCCGGGTACGTGGACCGAAATTGCCGTCAGAGGTCTCTTCGCAGGTGCTACTTGGAGCAGGAGGATACTTGGGTGCCAGGGGGGGCTCTGGCCGTAAATCCCTTGCCTCCGGATCCTGCACAAGAGGGTGCTACTTGGAGCAGGAGGACACTTGGGTGCCAGGGGGGCTCTGGATAAATCCCTTGCCTCCAGATCATGCACAAGAGGCCAATGTGACTCGAGATTGGATCTCGAGGCCCGCATACTAGTTAACGGGTGAAAACTTGGAATAACGATCCCTGAGGATTGCTGGAATTGCCTTCGGGTGGATTATGGATTAGCCTTCGGGCGGATTATATGATGTATTCCAAAGATTGATAAATAAAGATCAAATGTTGAAAAGGAACTTGCTTGACATTGTTTTTCTATGTCAGTTTCTAAGTTACGTGAAGGAACCGGTGATTAATTGGTTAATTAAAGAAGCTATTTTTGCTTGTCAAACTAAATGTGGTATGTAATTAGATAACTAAAGAAACCTGAGGAAAGTGCGGTGGATGTGACCTTGGGTCCGTCCTACACAGAAGGGTGGTCCCAGTTGGCCGGGAACTTTTCTCAAAGGAATTGACAACAAGGTAAATGATGACCTAGAATCTAGAGAGCTAGAATCCCGATTTATACTATTTTAGGGGAACAGAATGGGACTATGTCTTACAGGCAGAGAGGTCGAGCTTCGCATCCCTCTCGTTTCCCATTCTCCTTAAACCAAGTGCTGTATAAATCTGCTTCGACCCTGACGTTTCTGCGTAAAGTAGTTCACCTGGGGGCTCAACGCTAGCTACCATTCTAGGAATTTGACCACTAGGAAAACCCTGATTCAGGTCGGTCCTAAGTGGGAACGGCCGGAATGCTTCCGCTTCGTGGCAGACTCGGGAAGACCTAGATCGCAAACCCCGTGACATTCCTTGGGAGTGCCGAGTGGCGCTTTCTGGACTCTCTTCCCGATGGGCTACTAAGAGGTGTCCTACAGTTGGACAGGGGGACACATTACAGTTGGTATCAGAGCGAACCAACGAAATCTAATATTTACAAGGAAACTTAATGAGGGAAAGTAGAGCAATGTTGTCGATAAGAAACATTTCCTTACTTACTTATCGATGCTGGCCTTTAGAGTTGCAAAGCATGGAACAAATTCTTGGTGTTCCAGGTTATGTTTATGACTGCAATGCGTGCTTCGGATTATCGACGGAGGCTAGGTATGACGAATATCCTAGACCACATCTACAATCCTTCACCCCTGTACATGGAACGGAGATGGACGGGTGATTCAGGAATTTATTACATAGCTGCCCACCGACTTGCGTACCTTCGGACCAACTTGAAGAGAATCAAGTGGATGGAGGACTTAAAGATCGTGAAGCTATTCATCTTTGTTGAAGCTCACGCAAATGCAACCCTACATGTCGGTGGTCGAAAGGTCAAGCAAAACAAGTATGTGTACGAGGAAGTGACTCGAATAATCCCTGCCGATAGAATCAAGGTGTTGGGACTGTCAAGATTGTGGGAGAGAAGGAAGGAGTCTCGCTTGAAGCTTTCTTGCTTGCACAATGGGGGAATACACACAAGGGTGGAGGCTGAAAACAGTTTTCCTCTTCTTAGTTGTGTAAGCCAAAAGAACTCTAGTACAAAGAAATAGAAGAACCCTAGATATGGGTCTCAAACCAAACTCAACTAACTAAGGTGGCATACTAACTGTGCCACGAACTAGAGTAGATAAGGATAGCTATCATGTAGCTATTATTCAGGGGCGGTGTACCAACCGCATCTGCAACTGACAAGTCGGTGACATAAATACACAACGGTCACCCTGGCGTATCACGAGTGGAGCTCGATATCTCAACACTCCCCCTCGAGCTCAATCCCAATTCCTGCACACCAAGCAGGTCTCTGAACTTGCGCAGCTTCTCTGCGCCCAATGCCTTCGTGAATATGTCAGCTACCTGATCCTCTGTGCTGACATAAACTAGATCAATAAGACCTAGTAAAACCCTCTCTCGCACATAGTGATAATGCACCTCAATGTGCTTTGTTCTAGCATGATAGACTGGGTTATTTGCCAAGTGTATACTACTCATGTTGTCACAATAAATGACAATTGGCCCATCTGTAGACTGATGCATATCATAAAGTAGCTTATGCAACCAAGCTACCTCACATGCAGCCATTGCTGCACCCCTGTACTCAGCCTCTGTGCTCGACAAGGCAACTGTAGGCTGTTTCTTGCTGCTCCAAGTGACTGCAGCACTCCCAAAAGAGAACACATATCCACTGGTAGATCGTCTATCAGAAATACTACCAGCCCAATCAGCATCAGTGTATCCATGCAACTGTATCTGAACCCCAGTCTCATAAAATAGTCCATACTGCAATGTGGACTTCACATACCTGAGTATGCGTCTAGCCGCATCCAAATGTGGTTTCCTTGGAGCCTGCATAAACTGACTTACCAATCCAACAGCATAGCTCAAATCTGGCCTGGTAATAGTCATATAAATCAAACTTCCTACTATGCGTCTGTACATAGTAGGGTCTTCCAGAAGCTCACCTGCATCTGCGCTCAGCTTCACATTCTGCTCCAAAGAAACTGAAATAGGCTTACAGCCTGTCATCCCATATTTGGACAGCATGTCCAATCCATACTGCCTCTGCAAGAGCTGTATCCCACTTGGTGATCTAATCACCTCAATGCCCAAGAAATAACGCAGCTCTCCCAAATCCTTCATCTCAAACTTCTGCTTCAATAGCATTTTCACATGAAGGATATCTTCATCACTGTCACCTGTCATAATCAAATCATCAACATAAATGACAAGTAGCATAATACCTTTCTCTGTTTTTCTCACATAAAGTGAGAAATCTGCCTTGGAAATCTGAAAGCCAATAGTGACAAGATACTGTCCTATCTTGTCAGACCATGCTCTAGGTGCTTGCTTCAAGCCATACAAGGCTTTCTTCAACCTGCAAACAAACTCAGGATGAACATCATGCACATAACCTGGTGGCTGCTCCATATAGACCTCTTCTTGCAAATCACCATGCAAGAATGCATTCTTTACATCCATCTGATGTAAAGACCATCCCTTTGATGCAGTCATAGCAATGACTGCTCTTACGGTTGCCATCCTTGCAACCGGACTGAATGTTTCTTCATAGTCAATGCCATATGTTTGTGCATATCCCTTGACTACTAATCTTGCCTTGTATCTATTCACAGAACCATTTGCATTGTGCTTCACCTTATAAACCCACTTACAGCCAATTGCATTTTTACCTTTAGGAAAAGGTACCAATTCCCATGTAGCATTTGCTTTCAAGGCATCCATTTCTTCATCCATGGCTTTCTCCCATTTTTCTTTTCCCATGGCTTCCTCAAAAGAAGTGGGTTCTGGTTCATGTATCACTTTAACCATATATGCATAGTGAATGGCTGTAAATCCATCATATTTCAGCC
Source organism: Lygodium microphyllum (assembly GCF_053477565.2). NCBI lineage: Eukaryota > Viridiplantae > Streptophyta > Polypodiopsida > Schizaeales > Lygodiaceae > Lygodium > Lygodium microphyllum. The sequence continues at coordinate 76,061,257 of NC_141154.1, read as the reverse complement.
TATCCACAGGATACCTAGTTCTCGTAGACCTGCGCAAAATAGGTTCACTCCCAGGTGCTCTCAAAACATCCCTGGTTTTCCTTACTCCAGGTGTAACAATAGAAGGAATGCCCAACTCGTCATCAATGCTCTGTTCTGAGCCACTGGATTCACCATCCACATAAGAGTGACCTGCATTCACATCAAACATGGGCTGATCAACCTTCTCTTTTCCTTTTCGTGATACTTGCATACCACTATCTGCATTGCTTTGAGAAGATTCTCCTGATCTCAATCTACCTGTCCATGGTGAAGAATGTGAACCACTGCTAGAGGGTGCTCCAGGGCCACTAATATTTTGTGACTGCTGCTGTGAATTCTGTGCAGCATTACCATTTTGTGCATCTACATCATCAATCACATTTACTGGTTTATACTAGCTACTCATCTCATAAAAAACAACATCTCTGCTCACTGTAAACTTACGAGTAGAAAGCATCTATACCCTTTTTGCTGCAGAGAGTAACCAATAAAGATGCACTTCTCAGCTTTTGGATCCAACTTGGATCTCAACTCATCTGGCACATGTACATAGGCAATGCAACCAAAAATTTTCAAATGAGAAATATCTGGTTTCCTACCAGTATACCTCTCCTCTGGAGTCACCCCATGTATTGCTGCTGTGGGAGTCCTGTTCATTATATAGACTGCTGTAGCAACTGCTTCAGCCCAATAAAAATCTGGCAGGTCTTTTTCATTGAGCATGGCACGAGATACCTCTCCAATATGCCTGTTTTTCCTTTCTGCAATTCCATTTTGTTGTGGGGTATGACTGCATGAATATTGCTGCTTTATGCCATGCTCCTGCAGGAACCTTGCAAACTCATTTGAGAGGTACTCTCCCCCTCCATCTGACCTTAGGCATTTTATTTGCAGACCTGTTTCTTTTTCAGCCATAGCTTTAAGGGTTTTGAAATGCCCTAAAACTTCACTTTTCTTTTTCATAAAATACACCCAAACTTTTCTGCTATAGTCATCAATAAAACTGACAAAATAATGACAGCCTCCAAGAGATGCAGCTTTAGTAGTCCACACATCAGAGTGGATTAATTCCAATGGCTTCTCACTCTCTTGAACATGTCTAGGAAATGGTTTCCTTGCCTGTTTTCCAAACTGACAGGCTTCACATACCTTATGCATTTCTGCAACCTTGAATTTTGGTAATCCTGCAACAATATTTTGGGCCTGCATTGATTTAAGTCGCTGTACATTAACATGACCAATGCGTTTATGCCAGATATCAATATCTGCAACTACACCGGTCCCATGTGCAAACATTGCTGCACTCAATTCAGACATGTCTGCATCCAACGTAAACATTCTGCCCTTCTTCTTTCCTTTTGCTATCAAGCGACCTTTATTTTTCATATCCTCAACAAAGCATCCATGAGGATTAAATCTGACCTGCAAGCCCTGCTCAACCATTTGACCGACAGAAACTAGATTCTTGGTGATATTCGGGACATGAAATACATCGGACAGGTATTTCTTTTTCCCATCCTGCATAGACAAGGGAATTTTTCCAATCTGCACAATAGGATGTGCAGTATCATCACCAGTCTCCAAAATCCTGTTTTTTTCATTTTCCTTGCATCCTCCATCCATTCTGCATGACCTGTCATGTGGTTTGATGCACCTAAGTCAACATACCATACATCATTGCTTTCTTCTGCACTTGTCACAGAATTATTCATGTCATGCACCATAAACAAATGCTCATTTCTGTCATCACCCTGTCTGCTAGAAGATGCATAATTCCCTTGTTGCAGTTTTCCATTCATGATGTCATTCTGCTTTTTATAGCAGTCTTTAGCCATATGACCCATTTTACCACAGTAGTAGCATTCAACATTACTATTTGCATTTTGACCTCTTTGCCATCCACCACGACCTCTTTGGCTCCCCCTGCCTCTAGAGTTACCACGTCCTCCTCCATAGGACTGGTTTTCTTGAGTTTACTGTATATTCTTATTTCTACCACGGCCTCCAAATCGGCCTCCTCTACCTCTGCCTCTACCTCTTCCAGCATTTGAGTAGAAGACAGCTTCTTTTGAAGTTCCTCCTGAAGAAGATGCACCACCATTTCTCTGCTCCTCAGAAATTAGAAGAGCAATCAACTCCTCAAAATCAGGAAATCTTTCACGAACTGAAATGGATGTCCGAAACTGTGCATAATCCTTTCCTAGACCATTCAAGGTCACGGAAACTAAATCATCATCTTCCACTGGCGACCCAATGGAAGCAAGTGCATCTGCAATCTTCTTCACCTTCATGTGGTAGTCATTGATGCTCATATTTTCTCTTTGCACATTGTGCAACTCTTGCTTGAGCTGCATTTTCCTGGCTTGCGTATTTGTACTATACATCTTCGACAGAGTATCCCATGCCTCCTTTGGCGTACTTGCATCCTGAATATGCACAATCATAGAGTCTGAAATGCTGATAGACAGCCAGTACATAACTTTCCTGGCTCTCTAATGCCATGCTTTGAATGCCTGCATTTGCTGTTGATTGGGAACATCAGGAAGAACTGGTTCTTCTTCATTTCCTGCAACAAATTCTCAATATCCTTTTCCCATAAGGAAATTCATCATTCTAAACTTCCATGCTTGGAAGTTGTTCTTGTCAAGCTTTTCAGTTACAATCTGTGAAAGAGAATCAGACGCCATTACAGAATACTGCAAAAAATTCTGTCACTGCAAAAAACACAGCTTCACCCTCACAAGGGCAAATCTGCAAAACTGGCGAAAGTGGTATTTGACCACACAGTCACTTCCTAGTGACGATTTTGCATCAACAGGCAATAGGGATGATTCTGTAACTCCCAATGTCTCTGCACACAAGCATACGATGCAATCTCTGTGGTAACTTTTCACTGACCTGTAGAACAGTGGTCGCATAGCATAAAACAGGGCCTTTTCCTGAGTACGTGCAGAAAACTTTCGCCTTCAAAACAGGCCCCGAAATGGCCTCAAATCAAAAAAACAGGGTCGCCAAGAGCTAAAGCTCTTTCCCGCAACATATACTGCCCTCTTGCTTCACCGCGAAGGGCGTCTCAACCTGAGACAATGCACTCCTGCACTTTCCGGCTGTGCTACCTGCAGAGATCTGCTCCCAAAATAGAAAATGAAAGCAACACTGCTCCTCTTACCAGAACACCACGAGCTTGGCTTGCTTTCTTGAGCTCCTTACCACGAACAAGGCTCTGATACCATGTCAAGATTGTGGGAGAGAAGGAAGGAGTCTCGCTTGAAGCTTTCTTGCTTGCACAATGGGGGAATACACACAAGGGTGGAGGCTGAAAACAGTTTTCCTCTTCTTAGTTGTGTAAGCCAAAAGAACTCTAGTACAAAGAAATAGAAGAACCCTAGATATGGGTCTCAAACCAAACTCAACTAACTAAGGTGGCATACTAACTGTGCCACGAACTAGAGTAGATAAGGATAGCTATCATGTAGCTATTATTCAGGGGCGGTGTACCAACCGCATCTGCAACTGACAAGTCGGTGACATAAATACACAACGGTCACCCTGGCGTATCACGAGTGGAGCTCGATATCTCAACAGGGACGTTATGAGAAGAACGTGTATTAAAGGAGAGGATACCCTAAGCTTCCTATTACCTATCGATTCCTGAAAATTCATGATCCCACTCCATATTATTACTCAGTTCCCGTGGCTGAATATAACACAATCTTATTCTCCCCAAATTAATGTATCAGCTTGTTCTACCCTCCCAAATAAATGTACTCAAAAGGGCTATGCCCACATGAATGAATAAATTTTTTTTTCACTATCTGTCTGGCTGTGAGTGTTGGTAACGGAGTAAGTGATTAGGTCACTTGGCTAAAAGATGAACTGGGCATGTTAATGTAATGTGAGAGACGCTTAGCAAGTTTTTAACGTAAAGAATCTTATTGCCCAGGCACAACCTCAAGTGCAGATTCCTAGTCCGACCCCTACATCAAGTATAGCTGTAATCCAAGAGAAGAAGTTCCTCCTCAAGCAGATCAAACCACCTGAATTCGATGGTAAGGGAAGGACCGTCCAAACTAACGCCGAAGTCTGGATCGAATCCGTGGAGGATTACTTCAAAGCAGCAAGTACTGCACCCGCTAACCAAGCAATGCTCGCCAAACTAAAACTTACCGGCGAAGCGAGACTTTGGTGGAAGCAATGGTGTAGAAACCAAGGGATCTTGGAAGGGTCAGTTACTTGGGAGAAGCTTAAAAGAGCTGTGTGAGGGAGATATCTACCACCTGCCTACCGCACGCAGAAGATGAATGAGTTCTATGAACTGAAGCAGCTTGGTCTATCTCTTGATGCTTACTATTCAAAATTTTTCTCTCCCTTAAAGTACGCGCCACAAATGGATATGACACAACAGGTGTCAAAGTTTTGTACCAGATTAAACCCACCCATAAACACCCGCCTGGAATCAATGCGCCCAACAGACCTTCAGGATGCGCTCATTTGAGCTGCACTGTAACGTGTCCGCCTGTTCACTTGCAGGACACGTCTTAGTAGCCCATCGGGAAGAGAGTCCAGAAAGTGCCGCCCGGCACTCCCACGAAACGTCACAGGGTTTATGATCTAGGTCTTCCCGAGTCTGCCATGAAGCATAAGCATTTCAACCATTCCCACTTAGGATCGACTTGAATTAGGGTTTTCCTAGTGGTTAAATTCCTAGAACGGTAGCTAGCGTCGAACCCCAGGCGAAACTACTTTACGCAGAAATGCCAGGGTCGAAGCGGATTCATGCTGCACTTGGTTCAAGGAGAATGGGAAATGAGAGGGATGCAAAGCTCAACCTCTCTGCCCGTAAGGCATAGTTCCATTCCGTTCCCATAAAACAGCATAAATCGGGACTCTAGTACTCTAGATTCTAGGTCATCATTCCTTTTGTCAAATTTCTTCGAGAAAAGTTCCTGGCCAACCGGGACCACCCACCCGTAGGACGGACCCATGGCCACATCCACCGCACTTTCCTCAGGGTTGCTTTAGTTGTCTAATTACCTACCACATTTAGTTTGACATGCAAAAACAGCTTCCTTAATTAGCCAATTAATCACGGATTCCTTCACGTAATCTTAGCACTGACATAGAAAAACAATGTCAAACAAGTTCCTTTTCAACAATTGATATTATCTATCTGTCTTTGGAATACATCATATAATCCAACCCGAAGGCTATTCCATAATCCGCTCGAAGGCAATCCAGCAATCCTCAGGGATTAATAATCCAAGTTTCCGCCCGTAGACTAGTATGCGGGCCTCGAGATCCAATCCCGATGGCCTCTTGTGCAGGGCCCGGAGGCAAGGGATTTACGGCCAGTGCCTCCCTTGCACCCACACGTCCTCCTTCTCCAAGTAGCACCCATGGAGAGACCTCTTGCGGGGGGTTCGGTCCACCTACCCGGTGCGGCTAACAACCCCCTTGGATAGGGTCAGGCAGATAGTCGGGGGTAACTGATGCTACCTCTCCCTCCAGGCCTTCAACCTGAAGCATTAATTATTTTTCCAACTTTAGTTCATTGAGCAAAGAAGTACAAACAGTGCTCCTAACTGTACAAACGCAATCAATCCAGTGTTCGTTTGTTTGGCCAACTGCTAAGGTGTGAATCCTTCTCTCCGAATGCATCCAGCATTCGATCCGGGATCAATTGCAACTTGGCAAGATCCCAAGGGTTTTGTTGTTTGTTTACCCTTTTATCCTTGGGTTAGGATTTATACCCTGTTAACCCAAGTAACAAACACCTTAGGTTCCTTAAACTAAGACAGTAAATCTGAGCAACCTTGTCACTCTAACTTGATTTGTCAATTGCTTGCTAGGCAATTCATAGTTACCCTAATTTGGCAACTCAGCCTCACAGAAGGGTGATGTATCAAGATGGCTACTCATCGTCTTGCAAATTAAACTTGTACTTGGAACCTGCCAACCTTGTTCTAAGGAGTGGCAAATCTATCTTGTGATTTAAACACAAAGCCATGTGACGTTGCAACTTGTTGCATAGGAGTCGCATCTGACTTGCGGGATCATTTCTCCCATCAAACGGTGTTCCTTGGTCAAGAAATACGTTTGGTCAAGATCTAGGGTTTGGGATGTCCTCTTGACCCAACTCAACCCTAACCTTACTAGCCCGACAACGTTTGGCCCTAGGGTTTCTAAATACAAAAGGAAGTCTAGTATTTGGTTAATCGATCCTTAGGGTAAAACCCTAGATCCTTGTTGCATGGGCATTTAGCTATGGGCGTTTAGCTAACCCTAACGTTCCGTGAACATGGGTAGGACCTTTGGGATTGAAAGTCTTGACTTGGAATCCCAAGTGCGATACTAGGTAGAATTTTTAACGTGACTAAACCCTAGCTAGCACTTTGAGGTGTTCCTTGTACTAACTATTTATGCTTTTATGAATCCCATGTGGGTTATGTCATTACAAGTGATTTAGCTAATTCAATCTACTTGTCTTGTGACAAGAAATGATCTTTTCTTAGAGACGCTAATATTTGTCCTAAAAGGTGTAAATAGTTGCAAGACATAACATTACGTGCAAATATGTGATTCATTGACTTTTTCCTTCTATGTAACTATAAAATGTAAAATGACCATGTCTTTTCCTTGCCCAATCTATAATGATAGACAATTCACGGCTAGCTCATATAAAAGCCTATGTTGAATTGCATCAAGAACTATACCTATAAACCCTTTGTCCGATGCATTGAATTCATGATTTAATATGAAATGCATCTTTTTCTAAAACAACTTCGATAAAGAAGTTCATGAATGTCACGAGACCATTAATGATTTTAGTTAGTCCTTCGACACTTAACCCAATCCTAGGATGTAATTTTCACCGCATGCAATTTGCAAGATACATAAATCCCTTTCATGCAATGCAACTACTTGGACAACATCTAATGGATGTTAACAATTATCTCATGTGAATCATAACTAGAAAGTTATTGTCTAAATGCATTATGTGCTGTTCTCATTCACGAGGCAATCAAGGATGAATCTGGGCAAATCCACCTTTTACTTAAGCAATATGCTTTCAGGATTGCGACTTGGACGTGCAAGCAATGTGCAACATGCAACTAAATCTTGTAAGATGAATAGATAACAGCATTCATAACTTCCCCATGAAAATTAAACGTGCCTAATGCATTCCTTTTATGCGGAATTAAAATTCTAAGAATCTGGGCATTGGGGTTTGAGGTATTGTCCACACGTGTGCTTGGGGTAGAAACTCCCGCGTAAGTGCCTCTTGCCATTTTCTTGGGAGCCATTAACTAGTCAAATTCCGGTTCAGCAACTCCCCTTGGGTTGTTTACACGTTGCGAATCCCTTTCTGCCCGATATCTTCACCTTCGCGCAGGACGACACAGCCTTACAGTCGCAGTTTTGAAGGCACCCGGGAAGGCACGAGTGAATAGGGGCTATGGGAACTTTTATGGAAGCTTCCAAAGAAGCTTGTAATGCTTCTCTATCAGAACAATCGTGGAGATAGAAGATGAGGGGTGGAGGTGATGATGAGGAGGAATGCCAACGACGAAGAGGAGAATTGTGATGATAATGGCGGTGGGATGGGCGGGCGGCAGCAGCGTGGTAGTGTGGCAGCTCTCCACGGCAACAGGGCAGCGATGGTGGGCAGCACAGGAGGCATGTTTCTCTTCTCTCCCCTCCCCAAGCTTCAAGGGGGGAGTCTTATAGGCTAAGGGGGGGGAGATAGCCTCCCATGTGGCTGGCTTGCATGCCTCCCCTCCCTCATGCTTCTCCGCACGACACTCCTCTTACACTCCCTCATGCTTCTCCGCACGACACTTCGCACGACACTCCTCGTGTAGCCTACGAGTTTTGAGCCTCGGCCTCCTATGCTCGATGCGGTGAGGTGTTTATTGAGGCACGCGGGGTAAGCACTTAGCCACCATCATTATTCCATTGCGGGAGATTACCTAGCACTGCTTTTGCACGAGATGTGCGGGGTTTTTTTTAAAGGTTAATTAATATTTGAGGTGGAAATATTACATTCTCTCCCCCTTAGAGGAATCGAGATGTCCTCATCTCGAGAAAAACTGGGGGTATTGTTGGTTGAGAGTACTTTCATCCATCCAAGTGGCATCCTCTTCAGGATAATCTTTCCAATGGATGAGGTATTCTCTCAAGGTTCTGGATCTCAAATGCCTCTCCCTAACATCTAAGATCTTGTCAGGCTGTAGCAGCTCAAGGACTCCCTGGCTAGGCATTACAACTTGTTGATCATCAAGTATGTGACTAGGGTTAGGCACATACTTTTTCAGTAGACTGATATGGAATAAATTATGAACTTTCAAGTTCTCAAGGAGTTGAAGTCTGTAAGCATTAGGCCCTAGGCACTTGAAGATCTTGTAGGGTCCACAATACCTTGGACTTAGCTTCTTGCATTCACCCAAGGATAGGGAACTCTTCTTTGGACGTACATGAATGAAGACCATGTCACCTTCAACGAAGGCTCTATCTTGACGTTTCAAGTTCACATAAGCCTTTTGTCTGTCCTTGGCGGCTTGGATGTCCTGACTTATCGATTTGATTTGGTCATCCATATCTTCCAGCATCTGTTTTGAAGCTTCAACCCTTAAGGTTGGATTCGAGAAGTTTAAAGGACTTCGACAATCGTGCCCATACAATGCTTGAAAAGGGGTCATCTGAATGCTTTGTTGATAAGAAGCATTGTAGGCAAACTCAACCAGTGGAAAATATTGAATCCACTTTTTGGGTTCACGACAGCAGTGTGCCCTTAGCATATCCTCAATGAATTGGTTGACTCACTCCATTTGACCATCGGTTTGGGGATGGTAAGCTATACTGAAACAAAGTTGAGTCCCAATGGCTTCAAAGATAGCTCTCCAGAAGTGTGATGTGAAGAGAGAGTCACGATCACTAATGATTCTTCTGGGCAACCCATGCAGTTTGAATATCTCCTTGATAAATAACCTTGCAATGTCTGAGGCTTTATAGTTTGTCTTAACAGGAATAAGATGTGCAACCTTGGTGAGCATATCAACCATAACCATAAAGGAGTTGTATCCTCCTTGAACTTGGGGTAGGCCAACAACAAAATCCATACTAATGAATTCCCATTTCATTTGGGGAATGTCAAGTGGTTGCAACTTCCCTGGCATCTTGATATGTTCGGCCTTAATGCATTGACAAGACGAACATTCCGTGACATATTTGAGAATGTCACCTTTAAGCCTTTCCCAAGAATAGCTCTTTCTAACTACATTGAGGGTCTTGGCATAGCCAGGATGTCTTGAAAAAGGGGAGTCATGAGCTTCCCAAAGTATCTTCTATTTGAATGACTGGCTTGTTAGAATACATAATCTCGTTCTATAGTAGACAAGTCCACTATTGATAGAGAATTCTAGATACTTTGCCTGTAGCTTCGGGTCCTGATCCTTGATAGGGATCTCCTTAGCAATTTCTGATAGATTGGATCATGGCATGCCTCTTCTCTAGCTAGCTCAAGTATTGGGTTGCTTGGCATGGATACCTTTGTGGCTAGAGATCTAGCTGTTGATGGATCTTGTAAAATCAGAGAATTCAGAAATGCCTTGCGACCGAGTGCATCGGCAACTACATTCTCCTTTCCAGGCCGATATTTGATTTCAAAATCATATTCCTCCAACACTTCAATCCATCGACGTTGCCTCATGTTGAGCTCATTTTGGGTAAAGTTCCATTTAAGACTTTTATGATCCGTCACTAGGGTAAACTTGTTACCTAGCAAGTAGTGTCTCCAAAGCTTGAGAGCATGGATGACGGCTAACAGCTCCAGATCGTGGGTAGCATAATTTCTCTCATGGCTCTTCAGTTTCCTTGAAGAGTATGCTACAGGATTACCTTCTTGTATAAGCACACATCCTAAGGCAAGTGTGCTAGCATCGGTTATCACTTCAAACTCCTTACTAAGGTCTGGAAGTTTCAAGATAGGTGTTGATACCAAGCTTCGCTTTAGTTTATCAAAGCTAGATTGTTCAGCAGAGCTGACCATACAATTGATGTTTGCTTCTTCAGTAGATCCATTAGAGGTGCTGCAATCAGGGCATAGTTTTTTATAAAGACCCTATACCATCCTGTCAATCCAAGAAAACTACGTATTTCATTGACAGTTGTTGGTGTTGGCCACTCCAGAACGTCTCTGACCTTGGCCGTGGGTCTACTAAAATTCCTTCTGCTGATACGATGAATCCTAGATATTCAATCTGTCGCTTGAAAAATGCACACTTCTTCTTCTTAGCATAAAGCTTGTGTGCCCTCATTGTCTCAAGGATGATGCGAAGTTGGGGTTCATAATCTTCTTCCTGTTTGGACTAGACTAAGGTATCGTCGAAGAAGACGAGTACAAAGTCATCAAGATATTGCCTAAAGATATCTTGCATTAGCCTGTTGAAGGTAGGAGGAGCATTTGTCAGCCCAATGACATGACCGAGAGCTCAAAGTGTCCATATCTTGTGCTGAATGCCATCTTTGGGATATCCTCCTCCTTGATCCTTATCTGATAATATCCAAACCTGAGATCAATCTTGGAGAAGATCTTCGCACCTTGAAGACGGTCAAGAAGTTCATCTATTCGGGGAATAGGGTATTTGCTCTTAATGGTTGATTGATTCAACCCTTTATAGTCAATGCATAGCCGAAGCGTTCCATCCTTCTTCTTCTAGAACAGCATTGGAGCTCCCCATGGTGAACTGCTAGGACAAATGTAGCCTTGGTGTAACAATTTCTTGAGTTGCTCCTTCAGCTCAATCGCTTCTAGGATGGACATTCTATATGGTCTCTTTGCAATTGGTGCAGCTCCTGGCACTAGCTTGATTTCATGATCAACTTCCCTTTGAAGCGAAAGTTCTGTCAGCTCTTCAGGAAATACGTCTGTGTATTCCTTTAGCCATGAAGGTTCTTCCCTAGACTCTTGATTCTGATCTAGCTTATTTAGCTTAATCAAATAGATAGATAGCCCCTTTCTAACTCCTTTTATTATCCGAGATGCTTTGGCTAGTTGAATATTTGGCTTACCAGCCTCTCCTTGAGTTGTAACCAATTCCCCTTCAGAATTTCGAAAGGAAACTTGGCCCTTTCCACAGTGAATGTGAGCATCATTAGGTTTAAGACAATCCATTCCGAGTAAATACTCATGGATACCTAGGTCCATAACCCTGAATCTGACCGAAGTCGACTTTCCTCCCAGTAGGAATTCCACCTTAGCAGTTTGCCTGGTACAAATGACCTCACGACCATTCGCTAATTCCACAAGCAAGGTGGGTGCATCTTTTGTGGCTATTCCTAATCTTCTTGCACAAATTGGTGAAATGAAGGAATGTGTACTACCACAGTCAATCAAGGTTTTGAAGCTTTTACCTTGATAATCCGATCTAGTTTGAATCACCGAAAATTGGCAATTCGGACCTTTCTTGTGAAGGGCGGCATGGACTGTTGCCCTCTCAAAGTCTGCTTCCATGGTTGGATCTTCTTCATTACTGAACTCCTTGTCAGCAACACTGGCGGTCCTCCCTCTGGCCCGGGTGGCGGCTCCTTGGCCAGGATGGTTCCTTGGGATGGTCCTTGACATTGTCCTCTGCCAAGCTTGGGACATTGCCTTTTAAAATGACCAGGCTCGTTGCAATGGAAGCAACGGAGATTGCGGCCATTACCTTGGGTAGGAACGAAGTTGTTGGCAGCGTTCGCCCTAGCTTTCTTTCTTTGTCCCGGATTTTGGCCCTATGCTCTCTTAGCCTGGAACCTATACACTCCTTTGTTTTGATCCTTGTAAGACCAAGTCTTGTTATTTCTTGGCCTGGTCTGCACCTCCTGTATTATGGGTGCAGCTCGAATGAGTGCATCCTGAAGATCTGATGGGCGCATTGATTCGAGGCGGGTATTTATAGGTGGGTTTAATCCAGCACAAAACTTTGACACCTGTTGTGTTATATCCATTTGTGGCGCATACTTCAAAAGAGAGACGCACTTTGAATAGTATGCATCAAGAGATAAACCAAGCTGTTTCAGCTCATAGAACTCGTTCATCTTCTTCATGCGGTAGGTAGGTGGTAGATATCGTCCTCACACAGATCTTTTTAGCTTCTTCCAAGTAACTGACCCTTCCGAGATCCCTTGGTCTCTGCACCATTGTTTCCACCAAAGCATTACTTCGCCGGTAAGCTTCAGCTTGGCAAGCATTACTTGGTTGGTGGGCGCAGTACCTACTGATTCGAAATAATCCTCCATGGATTCGATCCAGATCTCGGCATCAGTTTGGACGGTCCTTCCTTTGTCGTCAAATTCTTGTGGCTTGATCTACTTGAGAAGGAACTTCTTCTCTTGAATTACAGCTGTACTTGGAGTAGGGGTCGGACTGGGAATCTGCACTTGAGGTTGTGCCTGGGTATTAAAATTCTTTACATTAAAAACTTGCTAAACGTTTCTCACATTACATTACATACCCAGTTCAGCTTTTAGCCAAGTGACCAAATCACTTAACTTCTTTATCAATACTCGCAATCAAGACAATTCTTGATAAAAAGTCATTTCATTCATATGGGCATAGGCCTTTCGAGTACAATTATTTTTGGGGAGATGGAATAAGCTGATACATTAATTTGGGGAGAATAAGATTGTGTTACATTCAGCTACAAGAACTGAGTAATAGTATGGATTGGGGTCATGGATTTTTAGGAATCGATAGGTCATAGGAAGTTTAGGGTATCCTTTCCTTTGATTCCCGTTCTTTTCATAATGTCCCAACACCTTGATTCTATTGGCAGGGATTATTCGAGTCACTTTCTCATACACATATGTGTTCTGCTTGACCTTTCGACCACCGACATGTAGGGTTGCGTTTGCGTGAGCTTCCACAAAGATGAACAGCTTCACGATCTTTAAGTCCTCCATCCACTTGATTCTCTTTAAGTTGGTCCGAAGGTATGCAAGTCGGTGGGCAACTATGTAATAAATTCCTGAATCACTCGTCCATCTCCGTTCCACATGCAGGGGTGAAGGATTGTAGATGCACTCTAGGATATTCATCATATCGATCCTCCATCGATAATCCGAAGCACGCATCACAGTCATAAACATAACTTGGAACACCAGAAATCTGTTCCATGCCTCATGACTCTGCAGGTCAGCATCGATAAGTAAGTAAGAAAATGTTCTTAACAGCAACATTTGCTCTACTTCTTCTTATTAAGTTTCCTTATAAATATTAGATCCTCGTTGGTTTGCTCTGATAGCAATTGTAACGTGTCCACCTGTTCACTTGCAGGACACATCTTAGCAGCCCATCGGGAAGAGAGACCAGAAAGCGCTGCCCGGCACTCCCACAGAATGTCACGGGGTTTGCGATCTAGGTCTTCCCGAGTCTGCCACGAAGCGGAAGCATTCCAGTCATTCCCATTTAGGATCGACTTGAATTAGGGTTTTCCTAGTGGTCAAATTCCTAGAACGGTAGCTAGCGTCGAACCCCAGGCGAACTACTTTATGCAAAAATGTCAGGATCGGAGCATATTCATGCTGCACTTGGTTCAAGGAGAATGGAAAATGAGAGGGATGCAAAGCTTGACCTCTCTACCCGTAGTAAGGCATAGTCCCATTCCATTTCCCTAAAATAGCATAAATCGGGACTCTAGTACTCTAGATTCTAGGTCATCGTTCCTTGCTGTCAATTTCCTTCGAGAAAAGTTCTCGGCCAACCGGGACCACCCATCCGTAGGACGGACCCATGGCCACATCCACCGCACTTTTCTCAGGGTTGCTTTAGTTGTCTAATTACCTATCACATTTAGTTTGACATGCAAAAATAGCTTCTTTAATTAGCCAATTAATCACTGATTCCTTCTTGTAATCTTAGCACTGACATAGAAAAACAATGTCAAACAAGTTCCTTTTCAACAATTGATATTATCTATCAGTCTTTGGATTACATCATATAATCCAGCCTGAAGGCTATTCCATAATCCACCCGAAGGCAATCCAACAATCCTTAGGGATTACTTATCCAAGTTTTCACCCATAGACTAGTATGCGGGCCTTGAGATCCAATCCTGAGTCACGTTGGCCTCTTGTGCAGGACCCGGAGGCAAGGGGTTTACGGCCAGAGCCCCCCTGGCACCCAAGCGTCCTCCTGCTCCAAGTAGCATCCACGGAGAGACCTCTCGCGGTGGGTTCGATCCACGTACCCGACACGGCTAACTGTTAGAAATGCGGGATCTAGAGCATGGCAAAACCGGAAGCTATGGAGGATGGAGAAAGAAGTGTAGACTCATGATGGAAAGGACACTGTTTGTTACACAAGTGAATTAGGTTCCAAGATTGAGACTTGGACTCATAAACACAATCTTGTGTATGTGGACAATGACATTGACACTTTACTGAAATGAAAAGAGTACTATCATTGCATTAAGAAAGGAAGCAAGTACAATGCTTTATAGGAAAGTAGGAAACTGAAGTAAGCACCATTGTGCATATGGGATAAGTTAGCCTGCATGTCCTTGACCCTGAGACTCCATACAAAGAGGCTGTTTGAGTGTGATTGCTAATTCTCAACACCCCTCCTCAATCACAACTAGGAAAGGCACAGAGTGTGTAGAGGCTGTAATGAGAACCACCTGCAAAGTGTGGGCGAAGCTCCAAGCAAGGTAGGTCCTGTCTGGCTATGGCAGACACAGAGCAGAGATTTGGGATTTTCACAATGCTGAGCTCCAGATGGTCCAATGTCCTGGATTGATGTGATACAGGGAAGCTTTATGAGTTGGGAATACTTTTCCAAAAGGAAGCTCCAAGAGATTTGACCTGTGGAGTGAGATATAAGCAGTTCAATCTGACAGGGTGCTGCTGACTATGGCTGCCATGGAAGCTTCAGTGAGAGTAGAGTTGGGAGATGAAGTCATGAGCTGACATTGAGCTGGATGGAGGTTCAGAAGAATCAAGAGAGGCTAGACAAGCAATGCCATGCCCAACTGGGCTCTGATACCATGTGAGAAATGCGGGATCTAGAGCATGGCAAAACCGGAAGCTATGGAGGATGGAGAAAGAAGTGTAGACTCATGATGGAAAGGACACTGTTTGTTACACAAGTGAATTAGGTTCCAAGATTGAGACTTGGACTCATAAACACAATCTTGTGTATGTGGACAATGACATTGACACTTTACTGAAATGAAAAGAGTACTATCATTGCATTAAGAAAGGAAGCAAGTACAATGCTTTATAGGAAAGTAGGAAACTGCAGTAAGCACCATTGTGCATATGGGATAAGTTAGCCTGCATGTCCTTGACCCTGAGACTCCATACAAAGAGGCTGTTTGAGTGTGATTGCTGATTCTCAACACTAACAACCCCCTTGAATAGGGTCAGGCAGATAGTCGGGGGTAACTAATGTTGCCTCTCCCTCCAGGCCTTTAACTTGAAGCATTAGTTATTTTTCCAGCTTTAGTTCATTGAGCAAAGAAGTACAAACAGTGCTCCTAACTGTACAAACACAATCAATCCAGTGTTGATTTGTTTGGCCAACTGCTAAGGTGTGAAACCTTCTCTCCGAATGCATCCAACATTCAATCCGGGATCAATTGCAACTTGGCAAGATCCCAAGGGTTTTGTTGTTTGTTTACCCTTTTATCCTTGGGTTAGGATTTATACCCTGTTAACCCAACTAGCAAACACCCTAGGTTCCTTAAACTAAGACAGTAAATCCGAGCAACCTTGTCACTCTAACTTGATTTTTCAATTGCTTGCTAGGCAATTCATAGTTACCCTAACTTGGCAACTCAGCCTCACATAAGGGTGATGTATCAGGATGGCTACTCATCCTCTTGCAAATTAAACTTGTACTTGGAACCTGCCAACCTTGTTCTAAGGAGTGGAAAATCTATCTTGTGATTTAAACACAAAGCCATGCGACGTTGCAACTCGTTGCATAGGAGTCACATCTGACTTGTGGGATCATTTCTCCCATCAAACGGCATTCCTTGGTCAAGAAATACGTTTGGTCAAGATGTAGGGTTTGGAATGTCCTCTTGACCCAACTCAACCCTAACCTTACTAGGCCGACAACATTTGGCCCTAGGGTTTCTAAATACAAACGGAAGTCTAGTATTTTGTCAATCGATCCTTAGGGTAAAACCCTAGAAGTCTTGACTTGGCATCCCAAGTGCGATACTAGGTAGAATTTTTAACGTGACTAAACCCTAGCTAGCACTTTGAGGTGTTCGTTGTACTAACTATTTATGCTTTTATGAATCCCATGTGGGTTATGTCATTATAAGTGATTTAGCTGAATCAATCCACTTGTCTTGCGACAAGAACGATCTTTTCTTAGAGACACTAATATTTGTCCTAAAAGGTGTAAATAGTTGCAAGACATAACATTATGTGCAAATATGTGATTCATTGACTTTTTCCTTCTATGCAACTATAAAATGTAAAATGACTATCTCTTTTCCTTTCCCAATCTATAATGATAGACAATTCACGGCTAACTCATATAAAAGCCTACGTTGAATTGCATCAAGAACTATACCTATAAACCCTTTGTCCGATGCATTGAATTTATGATTTAATATGAAATGCATCTTTTTCTAAAACAACTTTGATAAAGAAGTTCATGAATGTCACGAGACCAGTAATGATTTTAATTTGTCCTTCGACACTTAACCCAATCCTAGGATGTAATTTTCACCGCATGCAATTTGCAAGATACATAAATCCCTTTCATGCAATGCAACTACTTGGAAAACATCTAATGGATGTTAACGATTATCTCCTGTGAATCACAACTAGAAAGTTATTGCCTAAATGCATTATGTGTTGTTCTCATTTGCAAGGCAATCAAGGATGAATCTAGGCAAATCCACCTTTTACTTAAGCAATATGCTTTCAGGATTGCGGCTTGGACGTACAAGCAATGTGCAACATGCAACTAAATCTTGTAAGACGAATAAATAAATGCATTCATAACTTCCCCATGAAAATTAAACGTGCCTAATGCATTCCTTTTATGCAGAATTAAAATTCTAAGAACCTGGGCATTGGGGTTTGAGGTATTGTCCACACATGTGCTTGGGGTAGAAACTCCCACGTGAGTGCCTCTCGCCATTTTCTTGGGAGCCATTGACGAGTCAAATTCCGTCAGCAACTCCCCTTGGGTTCTTTACGTGTTGTGAATCCCTTTCCGCCCAATATCTTCACCTTGGCGCAGGACACGGCCTTATAGTCGCAGTTTTGAAGGCACCTGGGAAGGCACGGGTGAATAGGGGCTATGGGAACTTTTATGGAAGCTTCCAAAGAAGCTTCTAATGCTTCTCTGTCAGAACAATCATGGAGAGAGAAGATGAGGGGTGGAGGTGATGATGAGGAGGGATGGCGATGACAAAGAGGAGAATTGTGATGATGATGGCGGTGGGATGGGCAGGCGACAGCAGTGCGGCAACGTGGCAGTTGTCCAGGGCAACAGGGCGGCGATAGCAGGCAGCACAGGAGGCAGTGTCTCTCTCTTCTCTCCCCTCCCCAAGCTTCAAGGGGGAGTCTTATAGGCTGGGGGGGGAGATAGCCTCCCACGTGGCTGGCTTGCATGCCTCCCCTCCCTCATGCTTCTCCACACCACACTCCTCTTACACTCCCTCTCCCCCTGACATGCATCGGCTAAGAGTGGGGAGGTTAATTAAAAAAAAATTCCTTAATTTTAACCATTATCCATTTTCCTTTCCCATGAAGGGTGTTCTCGTGTGGCCTACGGGTTTTGAGCCTCGGCCTTCTACGCTCGATGTGGTGAGGTGTTTATTGAGGCACGCGGGGTAAGCACTTAGCCACCATCATTATTTCGTTGCAGGAGATTACCTAGCACTGCTTTTGCGCAAGATGCGCATGGTTTTTTTTAAAGGTCGATTAATATTTCAGGCGGAAATATTACATGCACCAATAATGCAAGAGGTGCAGACCAAGCCAAGAAATAACAGGACTTGGTCTTACAAGGATCAAAACAAGGGAGTGTATAGGTCTCAGACCAAGAGAGCGCAGGGCCAAAACCAGGAACAAAGGAAGAAAGCTAGGGCGAACACTGCTAACAATTTCATTCCTACCCAAGGTAATGGCCGCAATCTCCGTTTCTTCCATTGCAACGAGCCTGGTCACTTTAAAAGGCAATGTCCCAAGCTTAGCAGAGGACAACGTCAAGGGCCATTCCAAGGAGCCGCCCATGGACAAGGAGCCACCATCATGGCCAGAGGGAGAACCTCCAGTGTTGCCAACAAGGAGCTCGGTGATGAGGAAGACCCAACCATGGAAGCTGACATTGAGAGGGCAATGGTTCATGCTGCCCTTCACAAGAAAGGCTCGAATCGCCAATTCTCGGTGATTCAAACCCCTTTGGATTACCAAGGTAAAAGTTTCAAAACCTTGATTGATTGTGGCAGTACACATTCCTTCATTTCACCAGTCTGTGCGAAAAGATTAGGAATAGCCATAATAGATGCACCTACCTTACTTGTGGAATTGGCAAATGGTCATGAGGTCTCTTGTACCAGGCAAACTGCTAAGGTGAAATTCTTACTGGGTGGAAAGTCGACTTCGGTCAGATTCAGGGTAATGAACCTAGGTGTCCACGAGTGTTTTCTTGGAATGGATTGGATTAAACCTAATGATGCCCACATTCACTGTGGAAAGGGCCAAGTTTCCTTTCGGAATTCTGAAGGGGAACTAGTCACAACTCAAGGAGAGGTTGGGAAGCCAAAAATTCAACTGGCCAAAGCAATACGGATAATAGAAGGAGTTAGAAAGGGGCTACCTGTCTATTTGATTAAGCTAAATTAGCTAGATCGGAATCAGGAATCTAGGGAAGAACCTTCATGGTTAAAGGAATACACCGACGTATTTCCTGAAGAGCTGGCAGAACTTCCTCCTCAAAGGGAAGTCGATCATGAAATCAAGCTAGCGCCAAGAGCTGCACCAGTCTCGCAAAGAGACCATATAGGATGTCCATCCCGGAAGCAATTGAGCTGAAGGAGCAACTCAAGCAATTGCTAGACCAAGGCTGCATCAGTCCTAGCAGTTCGCCATGGGGAGCTCCAGTGCTGTTCCAAAAGAAGAAAGGTGGAATGCTTCGACTATGCATTGACCCTACAGAAGGTTGAATCAATCAACCGTTAAAAACAAATATCCCATTCCAAGAATAGATGAACTTCCTGACCAACTTCAAGGTGCGAAGATCTTCTCTAAGATTGATCTCAGGTCTGGATATTATCAGATAAGGATCAAGGAAGAAGATATCCCAAAGACGGCATTTAGTACAAGGCATGGACACTTTGAATTCCTAGTCATGTCATTCGGGCTAACAAATGCACCTGCTACCTTCAATAGGTTAATGCAGGATATCTTTAGGCCCTATCTTGATGACTTTGTACTCGTCTTCTTTGATGATACCCTAGTCTACCCCAAGCAGGAAGAAGATCATGAACCCCAACTTCGCATTGTTCTTGAGACAGTGAGGGCACACAAGCTTTATGCCAAGAAGAAGAAGTGTGCATTTTTCAAGTGACAGATTGAATATCTGGGATTCATTGTATCAGCGGAAGGAATTTGAGTAGATACAGCCAAGGTCAAAGACGTTCTAGAGTGGCCAACACCAACTTCTGTCAAAGAGATATGTAGCTTTCTTGGATTGACTGGATGGTAGAGGGTCTTTATCAAAAACTATGCTTTGATTGCATCACCTCTGAGACTGATCTACTAAAGAAGCAAGTATCAATTGTATGGTCACCGATTGAATAGTCCAACTTTGAAAAACTAAAGCAAAGCTTGGTATCAGCACCCATCCTGAAACTTTTTGATCTTAGTAAGAGGATTGAAGTGATAACAGATGCTTGCACACTTGCCTTAGGATGTGTGCTTATGCAAGAAGGTCATCCTGTAGCATACTCTTCAAGGAAACTGAAGAGCCATGAAAGGAACTATGCTACCCATGATCTAGAGCTGCTAGCTGTCATCCATGCTATTAAACTTTGGAGACACTACTTGCTGGGTAATAAATTTACCTTAGTAATGGACCATAAGAGTCTTAAATGGATTTTCACCTAGAATGAGCTCAATATGAGGCAATGTCGATGGATTGAAGTGCTGGAAGAATATGATTTTGAAACCAAATACCGGCCTGGAAAGGAGAATGTAGTTGTCGATGCACTCAGTCATCGCAAGGCATTTCTGAATTCTCTGATTTTGCAAGATCCATCAACAGCAAGATCTCTAGCCACAAAGGTATCCATACCAAACAACCCAATTCTTGAGCTAGCTAAAGAAGAGGCATGCCATGACCCAACCTATCAAAAATTGCTAAGGGAGATTCCCATCAAGGATCAAGACCCGAAGCTACAAACAAAGCATCAAGAATTCTCTATTAATAGTGGACTTGTCTACTATAGGATGAGATTATGTATACCAGCAAGCCAATCACTCAAGCAGAAGATACTTTGGGAAGCCCATGACGCCCCTTTCTCGGGACATCCTAGCTATGCTAAGACCCTCAATGTGGTTAGAAAGAGCTATTATTGGGAGAGGCTCAAAGGTGACGTTCTCAAATATGTCACTGAATGTTTGTCTTGTCAACGCATTAAGGCCGAACATGTCAAAATGACAGGAAAATTGCAACCACTTGACATTCCCCAAATGAAATGGGAATTCATTAGTATGGACTTTGTTGTTGGCCTGCCCCAAGTTCAGGGAGGATACAACTCCATTATGGTTGTGGTGGATATGCTCACCAAGGTCGCACATCTTATTCCTGTTAAGACAAACTATAAAGCTTCAGACATTGCAAGATTATTCATCAAGGAAATATTCAAGCTGCATGGGTTACCTAGAAGAATCATTAGTGATTGTGACTCTCTCTTCACATCACAATTCTGGAGGGCTATCTTCGAGGCCATTGGGACTCAACTCTGTTTCAGTACAACCTATCATCCCCAAACTGATGGCTAAACAGAACGAGTCAACCAAGTCATTGAAGATATGCTTAGGGCACACTGCTGTCGCGAACCCAAAAAGTAGATTCAATATTTGCCACTGGTTGAGTTTGCCTACAATGCTTCTTATCAACAAAGCATTCAGATGACCCCTTTTCAAGCATTGTATGGGCACGATTGTCGTAGTCCTTTAAACTTCTCAGATCCAACCTTGAGGGTTGAAGCTTCAAAGCAGATGCTGGAAGACATGGATGACTAAATCAAATCAATAAGACAGGACACCCAAGCCACCAAGGATAGATAGAAGGCTTATGCGGACTTGAAGCGTCAGGACAGATCCTTCGTTGAAGGTGATATGATCTTCATTCGTGTACGCCCAAAGAAGAGTTCCCTATCCTTGGGTGAATGCAAAAAGCTAAGTTCAAGGTATTGTGGACCCTACAAGATTCTCAAGTGCCTAGGGCCTAATACTTACAGACTTCAACTCCTCGAAAACCTAAAAGTTCATAATGTATTCCATATCAGCCTATTGAAAAAGTATGTGCCTAACCCTAGTCACATGCTTGATGATCAACAACTTGTAATGCCTAGCCAAGGAGTCCTTGAGCTATGGCCTGATAGGATCTTAGATGTTAGGGAGAGGCATTTGAGATCCAAGACCTTGAGAGAATACCTCGTCCAGTGGAAAGATTATCCCGAAGAGGATGCCACTTGGATGGATGAAAACACTCTCAACCAACAATTCCCCCAGTTCTTTTCGAGATGAGGACATCTCCATTCCTCTAAGGGGAAGAGAATGTAATATTTCCGCAACGAAATATTGAAGATCTTAAATCTCACACAAAAGAAACCCAAAGTAATCTCCCGCAATGATAAATGTTGGTGGCTAAGTGCTCCCTCCGCGTGCATCAAACGAACTCCAGCCGCGTTGTGCATAAGAGACTGTGGCTAAAAACCCGTAGCCCATGCAGGAACACCCCTTCAAGGGGGGGAAAAAAGGGGATAATGGATAAATTTTTGAATTTTTTATTATTATTTACCCTCTCCCCTTCAGCCGTTGCATGGCGGGGGACAGGGAGTGTGAGAGGAGCTTGAGTCAAGTGGAGGAGGAGCATGGGGAGGGGAACATGCTGCCTGCCAAGTGTGTGGCTACCCCTCCCCCTTCTACCTATATGAACCCCCCCTCTCAAGCTTGAGGGAGGGAGGAGAAGGACTGATCATACTGCCACCGTAGCTGCCTGCCGTCTCGCCAGGACTGCCACCGCCTCTGCTGGGCCACGCCACCTGCATCACCATCATCATCATCATTATCATCATCATCTTCGTCCTCATCGTCATCTCCACCTTCATCCTCATCATCGTCCCAATCATTTTCTCTCTCCACATCATTCAGTCTGTCTCAAAATCTTAGAAGCTTCTTTTTGGAAGCTTCCATTAAAGGCTTCCATAGGCCCTATTTACTCGTGCCTTCCCCAGGTTTTAAAACCGAGTTTCTAAGGCTCGTTTCCTGTGAAGAGGAGTAAATTCGCGAACATTAGTGAGTTTGAAAAATCGGATAAAGGGCAAGGGGAGTTTGCTAAGTCGAGATCCACGTCATTGATGGCTCCTAAGCAAAAGTTGCGAGGCGCACACGCGGGAGCTTCCAACCCGAATACGCGAGAGTGGACAACGCCCCGATTCTTAATGTCCAGGTTCCGCCGATAAATTTACTGCATGAAAGGATGCACTTAAGCATGTCTTTAATTCATGTGGGCAAGTTTGAATACAAATTTATATACTCACATCGAAATACCAAGTAAGTTGCATGACGAGTACTTGCGTGGTCATGGTAGTTGCATTCTTGAACACATATTGCATAAGTTAAAAGGTGGATTTGTCTAAAGGCATCCTTGTTGTCTCGTGAAAAGAACAGTGTATATAACACATGATGCACTTAGGTAATAGTTTCCTAGTTGTGACTCGTGTATGAGATAATCTTAGATGCCCATTAAATGATGTCCGAATAGTTGCAATGCATGGAAAGGATTTATGTACCTTGCAAATTGCATGCGATGATAGTTCATTTTGGATCGGGTTAAGTGCTAAAGGAAGGATTAAGTCAATGATGGACTCATGGCATTTGCTCAAGCATAGAGTTTTTTATCAAAGTTTGAATGCATCTTCATTAAAAATATTAAAGCTTTGACTTGTTGCATCAACGTAGGGTTTATACGAGTTAGCTCTGAATGTCAATCATTATAGTAAAGGTCAAGGAAAAGAATGATCTCTAAGTCGCATAAAAGCAGAAGGTCCATGGGTTGAAGTTGCATACTCTCATGGAATGATGCATCTCACCTATCTTCCAGTTACTTACATCTTTTAGGGGAAAGTACTTGCAAATTAGAAGAATGCATTTGCATCTTTAAAAGAAAGACCATCTTAAATCGTGGGTTAGTTAAATCAACTAAGTAATTCGTGTATAGTTGAGTTGCTCACATGAAAATCATAAAGGTACGATTAGATTGCATATGATGATCACCACAAAGTGCTAGGTAGGGTTAAGTTATATTAAAATTCTGCCTAGTATCGCACTTGGGATGCCAATTTAAGTTTTTTGATCCCAAAGATCCTACCCACATTCTCAAAAATGTTAGGGTTATCTAAACGCCCATGCAAGAATGATCTAGGGTTCTCACCCTAAGGATCAATTGACCAAATACTAGACTTCCGTATGAATTTAGGAACCCTAAGACCAAAGCGTTATCAGCCTAGTAGGGTTAGGGTTGGATTGGGTCAAGAGGACTCCCAAACCCTACATCTTGACCAAAGGTATTCTTGACCAAGGGATACCATGTGATGGGAGAAATAATCCCACAAGCTAGGTGCGACACCTATCTCGTGCAACAAGTTGCAACATCGCATGATTTTGTACCTAAATCACAAAATAGTATTGCCACTCCTTAGAACAAGGTTGGTGAGTTCGAAGTACAAGTCTAATTTTCTAGAGGATGAGTAGTCATTCTGCTACATCACCCTTCCTTGGGGCTGATTTGCCAAGTTAGGGTAATTATGAATTGCCTGGTAAGTAATTGACCATTCAAGTGAGGACAACGAGGTTGTCCAGGATGTATTGACCTTAATATAAGGAAAGCTAAAGTATTGACAATTTGGGTTAACAGGGTATAAACCCTAACCCAAGGAAAGAGGGTAAACAAGCAACTCAGCTTACGAAACCCTTGGGATCTTGCCAAGTCGCGATTGATCTCGGATCGAATGCTGGATGTATTCGGAGAGAAGGATTTACACCTTAGCAGTTGGCCGTATAAACGACCACTGGAGTGCTTGTGTTTGTACACTTAGGAGCACTGTTTGTACTTCTTTGATCAAGGAACTAATGCCGGAAAAATAACTAATGCTTCAGGTTGAAAGCCTGGAGGGAGAGGCAGCATCAGTTACCCCCGACTGTCTGCCTCCCCATCCAAGGGGGTTGTTAGCCACACCGGGTACGTGGACCGAACCCACTGCGAGAGGTCTCTCCGCGGGTGCTACTTGGAGCAGGAGGATGCTTGGGTGCCAAGGGGGGCTCTGGCCGTAAATCACTTGCCTCTGGATCTTGCATAAGAGGCCAACGTGACTCGAGATTGGATCTCGAGGCCCGCATACTAGTCAACGGGCGGAAACTTGGAATAGCGATCCCTGAGGATTGTTGGAATTGCCTTCGGGCGGATTATGGATTAGCCTTCGGGCGGATTATATGATGTATTCCAAAGACTGATAAATAAAGATCAAATGTTGAAAAGAAACTTGCTTGACATTGTTTTTCTATGTCAGTGCCTAAGTTACGTGAAGGAACCAGTGATTAATTGGTTAATTAAAGAAGTTGTTTTTGCTTGTCAAAATAAATGTGGTAGGTAATTAGATAACTAAAGAAACCTGAGGAAAGTGCGGTGGATGTGATTCTGGGTCCGTCCTACGGAAGGATGGTCCCAATTGGCCAGGAACTTTTCTCAAAGGAATTGACAAAAAGGTAAACGATGACCTAGAATCTAGAGAGCTAGAGTCCCGATTTGTGCTATTTTAGGGGAACGAAATGGGACTATGCCTTATGGGCAGAGAGGTTGAGCTTCACATCCCTCTCGTTTCCTATTTTCCTTGAACCAAGTGCAGTATAAATCCGCTTCGACCCTGATGTTTCTGCGTAAAGTAGTTTGCCTTGGGGCTCGACGCTAGCTACCATTCTAGGAATTTGACCACTAGGAAAATCCTGATTCAGGTTGGTCCTAAGTGGGAACGGTCGGAATGCTTCCGCTTCGTGGCAGACTTGGGAAGACCTAGATCGCAAACCCCGTGACATTCCTTGGGATTGCCGGGCGGCGCTTTCTGGACTCTCTTCCCGATGGGCTGCTAAAACGTGTCCTATAGTTGGACAGGGGGACACGTTACAATCTATCATATACTAATTAAGATGATGCCACTCCCCATATGTAATCCAACTCACATATGTAGTATCTCTTATCTATCTCAAGATGATCGTATGGCTAAATTCATAGCAAAAATATGAACCAATTGACCTACAATATAAAAGACTCCATTGATCTTGATCTTGAAAGATCTTATAATATGGGCTATTTTCTTACAATCGACAATGGGTTTGTGCAAGTTTATAATTCTTACAAGACATTTGTGAGCCAATGGTGTAGCAGATGTAGCCTGTGGCATGTTATTTGTATGGTAAGGACTAATGATATTCTTGGTGTAATTTTTTTTAAGGCATCACGTCACCCTTATATCCCATCTAAAGACACCTTTTGGATACACTCCTAAATATTGCAGGTGCACATAATACTGTCCAATTCTTATTAATGGCATAGTTTGAGCTCAAATATGGAATGTTGGTCACATCAATCTAAAGAAATGCATATTTCACAACTCCCATAAATATTATTCTATGTATACATGGCTATAATGATTCCTGATAGTGATCATGGCTACTAGCTTTGGTTTGTGTACACTTGCATACAATAGAAACAATTGCTCCCATTACATTCATTCCCATGGATTTGGTCAAGCCGTGCTATTCTATCTTGGTTTTGTCTTGTACTTGTTGCATACCTTGATTATAGTGTGACTTGCCTAAAGATTACATGGGTAGCATAAAAATTTTCTAATTATCATGCATCAGGAACTTGAATAATCCATCAACTATTGCTTCTTTAGACTTTATTGCTATTGATATTTTTTGCATAAAACATTATACATAGTTAATATGGTCTTAACTACTACCATATGTATCATAGGCTACCATAAGACTAAAGTTCATGCTTTAGGTATTTGTGTTGTCTTGAAAAGAAAAGTCTTAGGCCATATGATTAAGTAGTTTCTAATTTTGTGAGGAACTTTGTATGCAACATCAATTAATGAATATTCCATAGATATACCACAACAAAATTTCAACATATTCTTCATGGAAACCATCAAATAATTAAAGAAACAAAAAAGAATGCTCAAAATTGAATGGAATTCATCACATAGTATTCATATTTCATCATATTCATAGTCTTCATAGTCTTTCTCTCAATCTCTCTCATGTAGATACAATGTTTCTTCATAGAAATTGGCTATCTCTCATGCAATACTCTCTCACATATGCTCTCTCTCAATAGTACATGAGAATAAAAAAGAATCACACTCAATAATCCTCTCTTGGTCATGGATATACCTCCTAAGAGGTATGTCTAATATGAAGAGACACAAGAGACACTATAGTGACCTTTCAAGGCTCACTACTATTACTATCACTTTAGTCTTCATTTCAAGTCTTCAACATCTACTCTCTTTTCTTCATCAAGCTATTAAGATCTTCCATTCTTCTCTTTCCAAGATTGAAAAACATCCCCAAGCTAAACATCCATCAAATAGAATACTCATAGAAGCATACAAAAGACAACATAAGATCTAGAGAAGCTTAATAGAAGTCTATATAAGGCATAAAAACCATATAGCTCAAACTAAAACCAACTCAACTAATCAAAAATCATCCAACACACTCTCAATCATTTCTAAAATCACTCATTCACAACTATAACCTCTCAACAAATGAAAAGAAAACATATCAAAATAGACCCATTAGAACCAAATAGACAGACTATAGAACCAATCAACACATCATAACTTAATCAGATACCATCGTAAATTTCTCAATCACATTCAACCTAATCCCAAAACACTCCAAAATACTTTCAAACCATCCAAAGATCAATCAATCATACCTTATATTAATAAAACATTACTCAAAATCCAACAAAAAATAACTACAAATTCATGT
Source organism: Lygodium microphyllum (assembly GCF_053477565.2). Classification (NCBI taxonomy): domain Eukaryota; kingdom Viridiplantae; phylum Streptophyta; class Polypodiopsida; order Schizaeales; family Lygodiaceae; genus Lygodium; species Lygodium microphyllum. The sequence continues at coordinate 76,033,933 of NC_141154.1, read as the reverse complement.
TAGATATGCTCAATGCCCCATCCTCATAAGGTGCGACCAATGATGCCTAGTGCTCTACGTTGTAAGGCCCCAATTATGAGGAGAAGCCATGTGTGATCACATACATTCGTTGGGTCCTAACTTGTATGTCAGATGAGGTCTATGTGACTCGATGGCAAAAAGGTAACCTTTATGGATCTAGCCTTTGGGTTAGATACAATAGTTATGCTGGTAACAACTTGAGGCATAGGAATATTCCTTGACTGACTAGGAAAGGTTCATAATATGGTCGACCAAGCTAACTAGACTATCTTCTTGAGCAATAAAAGAAATATCTCTCTAAAGCCATCGTCAATCTATCTTTCATTGAGTTAGAGTTCTACCAGCTACCCTTAAGCTCTTCGCCTATCATCTATCTAAATTACCATCTAAGCTTTATACTAGAAGCGCATGGGTGGGCAAAGCCATCTTTATATTAGTTCATTTGAAATTAAAGCAATTTTCATTCTTCTCATATTTGCTATGTGTTCTCTATTCCTTGCTTTCTGTCCACTATGCTATGTAATTTCTACATGGTATCATAGTCTAGGGGGACTTTGAGGAGTGAAAACTATGCGTGAGGCAAGGGCTTTAGCAGAGCAAAGAGGAGAAATGTTTCTACTGCATTAGGTAGCAGTGCTAGTGCATCAGGTGGTGATGTTGTACCAATAATTCAAACATTGAGGATTTGTTCACCAACTTTTAGAGAAGGTAAGTTAGATGGTACTAACTACACTTTGTGGAGGTTTAAAATCACAACTATCCTTAATTCTTATGAGCTTCTAGAGACAATGCTAATGACTGACCCTTAACCACAGTGCACCCTCAACCCATCAAATTCGAGTGTTATAATTTCTCCAAATGTAGATCTTGTGGGAGCTTAGAAATGAATAAATGTAGATGCATTGTGTGCCTTGATTATAAGCTATTTTGATAGTATTTTGACATTGATTTAGCATACAACCAAGGTAGCAAAGGCTTGGAATGTACTAAGGAGTCAGTACAAAATGCAAAATTAAACAAGGATTCAAAACTTGGAGAATCAACTACTAGTAGAGAAGTCTACTAAAGGAGAGATAGCTGAAGCATTTATCCCTTGATCAAGAAATTACATGACTAGATGGTTGGTGCTGGGATAGAAAAAATTGCACTAAACACTCAAGTGAGACCCCAAGCTTTGACATTTGAGGAATTTTTTACACTACTAGTGGAGGAGTAGTTGCGACTTAAAGCTCGAGAATGTAGTAGCAATGGAGATGTTGCATTCTCCACCAATGCAAAAGGCAAAGATGGTTCCTCTACCAACAATGACAAAAAGAAGAAGGGTGGTAATAAATTTTTTTAAGGAGAGTGCTTCTACTACAAGTAGAAAAGATATGCAATTGTAGATTGTCATGTCAAGAAGGTAGATGAAAAGAATGGTACCTTGAAGACTAAAGGGAAGGAGACAACCAATACAACTGAAGTGGAGTTGGAGTTATTCATGGAAATCATTAAGGAAGTGCATTTCTTGGTGCAAGAAATATCTACCACTGACTCATGGGTATTGGATAGGTGTGCCTCCCATCACATGATCCCAACAAGAAAGGTTTGTATAGTTCTATGAAGCCTCTGCAAGAATCCATTATTGTGATGGTTGGGAATAATGCAAAATGCCTTATTAAGGGTATATGTACTATTTCCTTTATTGTTGTAAATTGTGAACTCAAAATCTTTCAAATGTGTTGTATGTTCTAGAGATTAAGAGAAATCTGCTATGAGTTGCTTCTATAATTGATCTTGGACATGAGCTGAGGTTCACTAAGACATGTGTATGAATTATCGACAGTGCTAGAAAAGTTGTTAGCGAAGGAGAAAGAAAGAACAACCTATATGAGCTAAGTGCTCTAATAGCCACTGCTGGTGTAGGCACGAGTAAACTTTGGCATGAAAGATTTGGTCACATTGGTTTTGAAGTGTTAAAGGAGATGGATAAGCAAGGTATGTTTGCTCACTTACCTATAGTAAATGAAATTAAGGAATTATATGAAGATTGTTTGAGGGCAAGCAACAGAGAAAGGCATTTCCACAAGAAAGCAAGAATAGAGCAAAGGCTCCTCTAGAGTTGATGCATGTTGAACTTGTGTGGTAAAATTCTTACACGTCTTGGGAGGATATTTTTATTTTATGTTGATCAGTGACAACTATAGTAGGAAGATGTGGATGTACTTCCTTCATGATAAGGCTCAAGCTTTTGGTAAGTTTAAAGAATGGCTAAAACTTATAGAGAATGAAATAGAAAAAAGTGTAAAGAATTTTAAAATAAATGGTGATGATGAGTTCAACTCAAAGTGTGAAGAAGTTTGAGACAAATGGTGGTGATGAGTTCAACTCAAAGGAGTTTGAAGACTTTTGCAAGAGCAAAGGGATTAAGCATCAATTGACTATGTCTTGTACACCTCAGTAGAATGGCATTGTTGAATGCCAAAATTGCACCATTGTGGAAATGGCAAGGCACATGCTTAAGGGTAAGGGATTGCCTAATTAGTTTTGGGTAGAAGTTGTTAACACCATAGTCTACATCCTCAATAGGAGCCATACAAAGGCTTTAAAGAGCAAAATTTCTCATGAGTCCTATTCTAGCAAGAAACCATCTATCTCACATTTTAGAACTTTTGGATGTAAATGTTATGCACACGTTCAAAGGATAAGAGAAACAAGTTAAATTTTAAAAAGCACAAAATGTATCTTATTGGGTTATAGTGATGAGTAAAAGGCTAACAAATTGTATGAGCAAGAGGTAAATAATATCATAACAAGATGTGATGTGGTGTTTAAGGAGTAGCCACATATAGTGGAGGAGGAGAATGTAAGTTCTTCCACTTTATCATCCAGAGAAGAAGTAGTCCACTATGAACCTATCCTAAGAGCTATCAAGGAGGAGGAAGCATCATCTTCAGTTGATATGAAAAAAATTCACCAACTTGCAATCATGCCACCAAAAAATCCATTGACACGATGGGTGAAGCAACTCTATAATCACAATAATCCTATGCCTACTATGGTTGAGGAAAAGACAAATGGACCAAGGAGGTATATGAGAATAGAGGATCAAATAAAGGCTTTTTCTCACATAGTAAATATGACCTTGATGACTGAGATTATGAGAGAAGTAAAGAAGCTAGTAGACTTGGAAGAAGCACTTGCCGATCCACCATGGAGAGTAGCTATGCAAGCCAAGTATGATAGCACAATGAAGAATAATACTTCCGAACTAGTGGATTGGCAAAAAAAAAAAGAAATAGTATTGGCACCAAGTGGGTATGGAGGGTAAAGTACAAGGCTAATGAAAACTTAGAAAAGTACAAAGTAAGATTAGTTGCATAGGGATTTTCACAGGTTGAAGGATTTGATTCTCAAGAATCATTTGCTCCAATGGCTAGAATGACTATTATTTGCACAATACTTGTAGATAGTGATTGCTCATAAGAAGTGACTAATTTACCAAATGGATGTTAAATAAATGTTCTTAAATGGTGATCTCAAGAATGAGGTGTATGTGGCTCAGCTATCAAGGTTTTGAGGTCCCACATTTTGAGAACAAAGTTTATAAGCTAAAGAAGACATTGTATGGGCTAAAACAAGACCCCTAGAGCATGGTACTAGTGGATAGATAAATTCTTCTTAGACTTGAATTTCAAAAGATGTGCCTTAGATGCTAACTTGTATGTTTAGAGGGATAGTGAAAAGTCTGTAGTGATTGTTCTATATGTGGATAACCTTCTTATTGCAAGTGGCTATGAAGATGTGACCTTATATTAGACTTGAAAGGATTTGAGCTCTAAGTTTGAAATGACAAACTTGGGCTTGTTGCATTGTTTGGGGATTGAAGTCTTCCTTGAAAAATATTCATATATCAAACGAAGTATGCAAGGAAAATCTTAAAAGCATTTGGCATGAGTGAATGTAAGGGGATAGATACACCTATGGAGGTTAATGTGGAGTTATCCACTGAGGATACATCAACACTAGTAGACATCGGGAGGTACACGAGATTGGTTGGAAGCCTCATCTACTTATGTAGAACCAAGCCAAATATCAATTTTGCAGTTGGTTTTTTGATCAAGTTCTCAAACCACAAGAAAGTCATTCAGGAAACTTGAGATGCAAGTGCACAGATACTGAAAAGAACTTTTCACTATGATAGCACATACAATTCTGAAAGTGCTTTTATGGTAAACTATGACTCAAGTTGGGCAAGTGATAACGATTTCAAAAAATCACTTTTCAGATATTATTTCTCTTTAGGTTTAGGAATCTTCTCTTGGATCAGTAAGAAGCAACCAACTGTGGCATTATCTTCTATTGAAGTAGAGTACAAGGTAACTTGTTTTGTTACATGTGAACTAGTATGGTTAAGGAGGATCTATTGCATATGGGAGTACAAGATGAAGATCCAATAGTAATAAGATGTGCCAATCATAGTTTCATTGCCATTGCTAAAAATCTAGTTTTTCATGCATACACTAGGCACATTGAGATCTAATATCACTATGTGTGTGACTTGATTGATGATGGGATAATAGAGCTAGTCTACTATACAATAGAAGAGAATGGAGTAGATATCTTTACCAAAGCTCTTATAAAGAATCTCCTTTGCATTTATCTTTAGATACTCAACCTTGGGCTGAGTATGTAGTTCACTTGGACATTGAGAGAGGATGTTAGATATGCTCAATGCCCCACCCTCGTTAGCTGCCACCAATGATGCATGGTGCTCTAAGTTGTAAGGCCCCCATTATGAGGAGAAGCCATGTATGAGTATATATATTGGTTGGCTCTTGACTTGTATATTAGATGAGGTTTATGTGATCGAATGGCAAAAAGGTGACCTTTGTGGATCTAGCTTTTGGGTTAGATAGAGTAGTTATGTTGGTAGCAACTCGAGGCAAAATACATGTCCCCTATTTTGGGCCACAGAAGCAGTCCCTAGTTAGGGGGTCTTAGGGGGGACTAGCAGCCCTCTTGACAGGAGGGGTTTAGGGTTAGCACCCTTGGGCTTGATGATTAAGAGAATATTCCTTGGTTGACTAAGGAAGGTTCATAATATGGTTGGACCAAGATGACTAGACTACCTTCCCAGGCTATAAAAGGAGGACCCCTCCAAAGCCATCATCAATTTATATTTCACCCAATCATAGTTCTACCAGCTACCCTTAAGCTCTTTTCTTATCATCTATCTGGATTGCCATCTAAGCTTCATAGTGGAAGCGCACATGTGGACAGAGTTATCTTTGTATCAATTCACTTGAAATTAAAGCAGTTTCTATTCTTCTCATATTTGGTGTGTGTTCCCTACTCCTTACTCAGTTTCTATCTATTGTACCGTGTAAATTCTACACTTCAATCATTTTAGCCCTCAACATATCCCCACACTTAGCTAAGGGAGCATCCTCTCATGACCTTGAAAAAATAATAATAAAAGCTCTAAAATAACCATCTTAAATGACCAACTATAGCTCGAACAAATCTAAGACCCCAACCAATAACTTGTGTCTGGCAAAAAATTCTGACGAAAGGAAAATATAGTTAGATATTAACTCATCCTAAAAAGATAAAAGCCATAACAAATTGGTAAATGATATAAAAGTTTTCTTCTTCTTCCTTCCATCTAGATAGAACCATTTATCACCAATAAGGACCATCATCTTGATTAGCTTCTACTTTGTCTTTAACTCCTCATGATGAGGATAATACACACACCATAGCACATCAAACCATTGCAAAACATTCACAAAACATTGAACCCACATTCATAAGACAAGATAGTATGAATGGCATCACCTCCCAAAAATTATGAAGAGAAAAAAAAACGTTTTTCATTAAAAATCAAGATACATCAAAAAGCTAATCCACTTGCTTGTTATTAGAATGAAGATATTTATTTTTAAAAAATATACTAAGATTTAGTCACTTCAATGATTTGCTCTCATCCATAAAATAGATAAGAACATTTTGAAGAAACATGATACATCACATTCTCTCCATTAGGACAACAAACCTAGTAGGAAAAGCTTGAGCAAAATAGTACATCATATCCATTTGAGCTTATGATGCACCTTCATTAGGACTCATAAGAAGAGGAGGGATAGACCTTGTATTTATGTGCGACTGCTGATGCATAAAAGCTAAATATCAACAAAAGTGAGTAGCTAGCCTCATAGAAACATATTCCAAGTGAGAAAATTGAAGATAGGAATGTGAACATATAGTCAAAGTATCCCACGATCCTAAAATGACCGGTCAAAGAATCTCGTAAAGTCCATTATCGAAGACAAGTACGCCAATATCAAATCCATTGGTATCCATGATTGATGGTGGAGGAAGGTTTATATAATCAGAAGGTCGAGGTAAGGGAATCACAATCAAACAATCGAGAGGGGGATAGGATAAATAATAGAAAATAAAAATATCAAGCAATAAGGATGCTAGAAAAGGAGAGAAAGAAAGCAAGAAAATATGAAGAATTCAATAGAAAAAGTAGATGGAACAAGCTAAATAATAGGAGGATTAGGAGAAGTAGGTGTAACAGTAGGTTCAATTATAAATGGGCAAGGGTTAAAGACATGGATATGAGGAGATAAGGCATGGTGAAAAGTTAGCATAGGGATGGAATCATGATCAGTGTTAAGGCGAAAGATATAGACAAGAAGGCATTGAGAAATCTTTTGATAAGAAAGGAGATCAATAAGATCAGTCAGATAAATAGAAGATTGATAATTAAAAGCTTGAAAGAAAACATATGTAAATAAAGGATGTTCTGCAATGTAAGAAAGGACTTGTGAATGTAAGGGTTGGATATCAGATTTAAAAATATACTCTATTGTTGACGATGAACCAGCACATCCTCCTCTAAAGGTGGATGCCAAGCATAACCTTCACTCCATAAAGTTTTTTGGACATAGGTCTGCAATCCATCTGAAAGGCTAAGCTCCACTGAATGAACATACATGGTTGCTTGTAGAGTAATATCCTCCATATAAAAATTAATATCCCTATTATCAAGAATTTGTAAGTCTCTTGTGATATACATGAATGATGGTAACTCTACCTCATGGCAAACTAGATCATCAAGAGGCCGATCAAACACAGATTTCAATAAATTAGTAGACCAAAAGTTCTATCACCCCTTTTTTTGTGTTGAGAGACATATATAGGGCAAACTTCTGCTATTGGTATTTAATCCAAAAGGTAGGGGAGGAGATACAAGATTAGCAAAGAGAAGGAAGTCTTAATGCAAATAATCAATATGCTGTTGAATATAGTCCACCTTAATAGAAAGAGCATCACAGAATTTAGCTTGCTACTTTAGCCTTTCCAGCTCCTTTGTGGAAGATTGAACATAAGAGACTACATGAGTAGGGGGACGAACAGAAAGTTTAGTTAATTTACATTTCAACTCCTCAATTATCCACTGTTGTGCTGCAACAATTTCTTGGGGATGCTGCAACTCACCCTCACAAGTACCTAAAACCACCATCTCAAAGAGGGCAAAATTACACTCCTATGCCAAGCAATCTTGAACATCTTTAGTAGAAACTAACTTTTGTAAATGAATCCAGCTCAATTTCGTAAATGAATCCAGCTCTCATTAGCTTGTCAATTTCCTCCTTGATAGGATGGGCGTGTTTTGGATTCATGGGGTACGGTCGCTGCTTGACCGGCGTTGCGTCCGATGTCATGGGTATGTTGTGAGTCACAACACTCGGATCTACCCCCCATAGCTCTTCTAAGGACCAGGCAAATACGTCCATGTACTCCCGCAAGAGAGTAACAAGACTGAACTCTTCCTTGCCAGTTAAGTCATCGGCAATGAACATTGGTCGAGGTATCTCCCCTTCCAGGGCTAGGTTAACCTCCTTGACCTTGGCTGTGGTCCTTCGATTGGTTCGCTTGTCTACCCTTGATGCTTGGCACCTAGCAAAACCACTACCCTATCCCCTTTTTTAAATTTAGTGAATCGCTTAGGGAGGTCCTGCAGCTTTCGCTGCCCTTCTGATCATGTATCTTTGGGGTGCTTTGCCCTATCCTGTTGTGACCGTCTGCATCTCAGGTGGATGGGTAAGTCCCCCTTGGTGCGTCTGGTCATGGGCAGCCTAGGGATCTCTGGGTCGCTATCCGAAGTAACTTCCAATTCAGAGTCAAACCCTCCATCTTCGCTAGAAGAGGTGGTCTCCCCTAGTGGCAGCAATTCGGATGGTGATTCGGTTCTAAGTATTGGTGTCATCCCTGATTGGGCAGGCCTGCTTGCCCCAGGTCTATGGCCCCCATACATTCCAACCACGCACGATCACATTCCATGCATATGACTCCTTGCTCCAGTCTAAGGGCCTGCCTTTTCTGTGGCTTGGCGTCTGCTCGTATCTGCTTAATTTCTCATCCATCAGTGTCGTATTCTATGGTATCCACTTCACCCTTGCTCTCATCACTAAAGGATTGGCAGTCTTCGTACTCATCGCAGGAATTTTTGTCATTCAACTGCCCATCATCTCCTGGGGCTTGGAATGCCCCGTGTCGTTGGTCTGGAATCAGGGCCCAGTTATATATGAGGTTCAGCTCGTGCACTCTGGTCCATTGCCACCTAGGATCCTCTAAGAGATCCTGGAGCAGTTTGAAGTTAGCAGCCGGGTTACCCGCTATCTGGTCTGCTAGGTATTCCAGTACCCCCTGGAGTTCCCTTTTGTTGGATGGTACCTGGAAGGTAACAGGCTTAGGCTTTCCATGGAGGCTTGCTGCCATCATGTAGATGGGTGTAGAGAGTGCTTTGTTTGTCTTGCCAATTGTTTTGATGGCCTGCTCATACGCCTCATGGTCCGAGAATGGCAGGTCAAGTGTAGCGAGAACGTGCATCCAATCCCGCTCGTCCTCTGGGCATGGGATATACTTAGTCAAGGACCCATAGGCTTCCCTGACCTGTGTGTTCCCTTTGAGCGTAGCAGAGATGGCGTCTAGGTCGACTGGTGAGGTCTTCCAAGTGTCCATCTCTATTCTTACTTCGTCAATTCTATTGCCAAGGAAGATCAAGCCGTTACCCCAATCTTCGATGACTCTAGCATTGCGCATCCAGGGTCGGCCCAATAGGATATCATAGTCCACTCCCTTCATGACTATAGAGAACTGGACACCTGCGATCTTTACTGGCCAATTCTTCAAGACCCCGAATGGCTTCACTCTCATACCGTTTGCTAGCGTGACATTAAACCGAGCAGCTTCGACAGGCAAGTTTCCCCAAGTCTGCAGCACTGCGTGGCTAAGCACACTAACCCCGGCTCCCGTTTCTACAATTCCCTTCCTTGTTGTGTCACCCAGGGCTAGGACCGGCAGGACTGCGTGCATCTCAGAGCCCTCCCAAAAGGTGTTGACGTGCAAGGATTTAGGTACAGAGTGTAGCGTCAAGCTTGGCAATTGTGTTTCCGCATCCTGGTCTTGAGGGTCTGCCGTGGCTTGCTCTTGCGATCCCTCGACCCACTGCTTAAGGTCTTGCCATTGGGTAGGGTGCTACTTAAGCAGGTCCCCTATGCTAAGTGTTACACCGTGGTTACTAACGTGGTCAAGAGGTTGTCAGACACTCGTCCTTCTCTTAGCCTAGACTGTCCTGGCCACTGGCCGCGGCTGTTCTGCGGTTCTGTTGCATCTAGACATGGTCTCAATGGCACTGCTTGTGGCACAGTGGCCTCGGCTGACTTAGGTTGGGGTGGCGACATTGGCACGCTCATGCTGGAGAGATCATCGATCTCATCCTCTATGATGGGTTCAGCATCTTTGAGATGCTGCTGAGCCTCCCTCACCCATTCCTTTACCTTTTCTATGGCCTCTAATTGCCGCTTGGGATGCGGATATTCCCCTATCTTAGCGCTTCCCTTTTGGGCTGTTTTAGGGGTTGAAGTCTCTGCCTCTACGTCTGAGACTTTCTTCCCATTAGGTAGGGTCGTAGTACTGTCGATCTTTAGTGCGACCTTATCTTCCGATCTCTTGTTCCTCCGCCTACGGCTTTTCTTCCCTACTGAGGTCGCGTCAAGATTGCTAGGTCCTGGCAGAGAGATGCCGGCTTGCTTTGTTTGGGCTCGGGTCATAACTCGCAAGGGAATAGGTGTGGCCTCCCCATCGGGGTTTTCAACACTAAACAACCCCAATGGGACGGATAGCAAATTAGCTGAATCAGAGGACCACTTCTGCTTTGGGCAATCTATGAAAAGATGGGTGGTTCTGCATTCTGCGCACCTTTGGTCAGCTTTGTCCCTGTTTTGCTATTCTCTTTCAGGGCTGCATGATGAGACATGACCGGGATGTCCGCAAGTCCAACAAGTGACTGGATCCTGTGGCTGCCCTCCTAGGCCTCTACCCCATCCTCGTCCTAACGCCATCACCGGCACGGGTCGATAATCCATGAGGACCACGTTGCCCTCGTCATCATGTGAGATGTAAGGGTATATGTAGGTCTCTTTGTCACTGGGCTCCTCCACATAGTGTACGGGAGCGTCGCTCGGTGGGTGGGTCACATAAGGACCAAGCGGTCTAGGAATGCCGGTAGGATTTATGTCCATTCTAGGGATAGCTGGTTTCAGATCGTTAGGCGCAGGTAGGGCTAACGGGGCTTCCCTTCCGAAGAATGGCTGCAGCCTGTTAGCTGGATAAGGCTGGCCGTAGGGTTGCGAGTATGGAAGTCTCCGTGGTAATCTGCAGTGTGCGGCATCGTGGCCAAACCTACTGCAGTTAGCGCAAGGTCTTGACCTAGGGTCTTGACATTCTGCTGGCAAGTGGTTTCCGCCACAGTACACGCACTGGATGTGCGGGCGCATTGGTCGTCTCAACATGTCTTGTATTTTGGCTAATTCCATCTTGACCTCAGCTAATCCGTCTCGGTGGTCTTCCCCTTATCTTGGGATGATGGGTTTGACCGCTCACTAGAGGTTGATGTTCTTTCTAAGCTTTGCGGGTTAGTCTCTTTGAGAGTTGAGCTCCTAGAGCTTTGCTCTTTCAGCTGGTCATCAACTCTGATTGCTTCCTCAAAAACTCTAGCCACCATGTCCCGCTGCAAGCTTGAATTGCCTGTCAATGCCTTATATAACTCCTCATCACTATTGAAGTTGGCTTGTTCCACGGCATCCAGGCTTGTATACCACATCCTACCCTATCGCTTAAGCAAAGTCTGAATGCTTGCGAATGTTGAGTCTGGTCGTTGAGGCCGTTGGCTTCGTAGACTTGCTCAAACTGCTCAACGAAGCCGTACGGATCGTCATGTGGTTGGTACTTGTTGAGTTTCTTGGCAACAATTGGTATTTTGGCCTGGATCTTTGAGCCCTGGCTTGCCCCTAATCCTGCAAGCAGAGACGTCGCTAGTGTAGTGGCACTCTGCTCTATTGCAATGTTATCGAGCAGCCATTTCATGAGGAGCTCGATCAGCATCAGGTCTCCCTCTAGTGTTCTCTCATGGTCTGTTAAGTTCCGGCCAGCCAAGTTCAGCACTTGCTGCACCTCATGCAGCTCCATGCTTTGCCTTAGGCTCCTAGCTTGTTGATCCCTATTATACTCAGCTATGCCTTACGGGTTAGCCTTCTCTCCTCCTCTAGGTCTGCAATGATTACATCTGCCGTCCTGCCACGGTGCTCGTATCAAGCGTGTGCATCGTAACTTCTCACCATCTGTTGTATAGTGTCTAGGAATACACTCACATCGAGCTCCTCGGTAGACCGATGGTCTGAGCTTTCTTCCATCATGGTCGAATTCTTGCGCCTCGATGCACTCTCGATCAGGTTGACTAGTCGTGATAGATCCTTGTCGTTGGCGCTCCTTGCTTGGTTCTATCCTACACTTCACACGTTTGTCTATGTCTTGGGTCCTCTCCTATTGGTGGGTTTTTTGAGCGATTTATCTGAGTGAGTTCCTGTAATTACTGAATACAATTCTCAACTTATGGTCACTCGTGAGTGTGTTGTTCCTCGTGCACTTGTGCTCAATCAAGCTTTCAGCTTTTCTAAGTGTACTTCAAGTGCGGAAATTCAACATGAGTGCTGCAAGCAATTTTCCGGTGTCTTACTCACTCTTGCTCGTTTCGGGCCTGATAGGCTTTGTTACTCAAGTCCTGGCCGTTCTAATGGGTTCTAGGGTCTGCGCTGCTTCTCGTTGTTCACTAGGGGGTAGGTCGCTGGGGAATGCTCCAGTGTGTCCCTTGGTCTTGACTCCTACGTCTGAGACTACCTACAAGGCGTTCGCCACGTCGTCCTAGAGCGGGTTGCACTTCCAGTCACTCGTGGGGGTCAAGTTTTGATGTTTTCCCTTTTTTCTTTGTTCGACTCTAGGAATCGAATGTCCAATTTACCAGTGGTCTGATTCTGGGAATCGGACCAGGTGTGTCAGGGTTGAGTGGCAGTCTCAAAGTCCGAGTGTCCGATTATCAAAAATCGCACGGGCAAGTGTTCAATGAATCGGACAAGGGTGGTTCGATTCTGGGCTGGTCCGATTTTGGGTGATCCGATTCGTCCGGATGGTCCGATCGGACAGGGTGGTCCAATTTCTAAAATCGGACGGGCTAGTCCGAGTGTCCGATTCTGGTGGTCCGATTTTGGGACTCGGACCGGGCAGGTGGTCCAATTTGCTGACCTGTCCTAATTCGTCCGATCGGGCAGGGTGGGTCCGAGTCCGAGCGTCCAAATCGGACGGAGTGGTCTAATCGGACGGGCTGTCCGAGCATCCAAATCGGACGGGTTGTCCGAGTGTTCGAATTGGACAGGTTGTCCAGATGTCCGAATCGGACAGGGTGGTCCGATCCGAGTGTCTGATTCTGGGAATCGGACACTAAGTCGGACGTCCGATTCCGCCGGCCCGACGAACTTGCGAGTACGGATTCGCCCAAAGATCTCCAGATATCTATTACTATTGACCACAAAATTCACCAGCAATGGATTTGGAGTGGTGAAGAAGAGATTTGTGTACCTGGGGATCGCCGAATGCAATGTCACTCCGTGCCCTGGTTGATCGAACGGTCACCAAGCTCTCTCTCTCTCTCTCTCTCTCTCTCTCACTCTCAGCTGGTTGCAAATGAGGATTCTCTTGCCCTTCCAGAACTTATACCCTGCTGGTGGTCATTCCCTAATGTAGCTTGAATAACCATCAATCCTCACTCCTTGAAAGCCTTAAATAGATATTCAAGCAGTAGAAGTCCCAAATTTTGAATCCATGGAAGCTCCATTGATGAAATCTTGCTCTTCCTAAAATAACACCTTGGGAGTTTGAGTTGATGGGTTGAAATGAAATTCTTGCATCATTAGTTGGCAGAGCCCTCACTTTGTTCTCCTTATTCCCCCATTCACATTATTTGAGCGTTAGACTCAAAAAATTTATCAGTTAAGGCTTGCATTTGGCATTGGACTCCAAATATTTTTCTATAGAAGGCTCAATTTGACTGCTACATAACACCATGTGCTCCATTCTTGAAAATAATTTAGCATGCATACAAGCATGTTTGTTTCTACAGATCACTCTCCTAGCGTTTCCTACACATTTACATGCGCATTTCCTCCATTTTCCCCCTGTTTTCCCCGATTTTCTCCCTGTTTCACAGCAGCAACCCTCTGCCTCTCGGGTGTGATTTCCTACTGTTAACCTACCCTAAACACAACATAAATCGAAAGCAAAACACTGAACTAATTTCTCCATGTTTTCCAATCATCAAACAACCAGAATATCCCAAAATACTTACCTTTTCTGAAGATCGAAAACACCCAACTTCCTACCTATCTCAAGCTCCATTTTGGGGATGAATACTCTACTTCGATGCTCGATATGAGGCGTGCAAGTGCTCAAGCTTGAATCCGTTTGTCCCGATAATGGAACCAAAGTGTGGGAGCTTTCGCTCAACCGCCAAGACCCACAGACCGCTTATTGTTTCAAGCGTTCCAAGCGAGCTCTAATGGCTATCTCTCACCTAGCCAACGCGCCGTTGATCCTACGAGTGTTGTGAGCTTACATTGATGCTCGATTGAGTACCCTCCTCTCTCTTGCACTCCGGTAGCTCCACGATTCTTGATGCTAGCTCAAGCATCCTCAAGCCTCCTCCATCTCCAATCTCCATCCTCCATAGCCGTGCACGCAAGAGAAGAAGAGGAGAGGAGATGGTGAAGAGCTTCACCCTCTCGATCCCTCACTCTCACACATACTCACTCCCTCACACTCTCACACTCCCTCTCTCAAGAGCACACACAAGCAAGGAGGAGAGAAGAAGAGAGGAAGAAGAAGACTCTTTTTGCCACACACCAAAGAATGAGCTTCTCATTCTCTTTTTTCAACTTTATATACAAAGCCCTAAATCCTTTTTGGGCGGTCATTCCTCTTTTACATGGCCGGCCGTAGCCTAGGCCCTTTTTCCCATTTCTCACCATTCTAATTTATCCTATTCCGAACTAATGTCTATACTTTGCACAGGAGCGAGCCTGGCACTCTTTTACACAGACTTGAGGGTGCTTCCACATTTTAATGGTGCGCCTCTTCCTCTTTCGTTGCCTTGGCCCGACACCGAAGCTTCTTGCGGGTTGTGTCCGATCATTTGAATTTTTCAAGGATTGGTTGCCGGTCAAGGTGCCTTTTTCTGTTTTTATCCTGCGTCTTTTTGCTATTTTCTCTTCTTTCCATTTTCTGCTCCTTTGTGCTGCAGAACCACAGTCGAAAACACGGTAACAAGTTTCAATGTTGGTGATTATGTTTGGTTACACATTAAAAAGAGAAGATTGAAAAGTGTTGAGAAACACCATGTTGTTAAATTAGCACCTAGGTTTTATGGACCTTTCAAAATAATTCACAAGATCAATGACAATGCATTTAAATTAGAACTACCCAAACATTGGAAGATCCATAATACTTTCCATATAAGTTTTTTACGACCTTTTAGAGGCCAATTACCTGTCCACCTTGTCTACGAAAACCCTCCTTTGTTAGAAGAAGAAACCAAAATCCTTGAAATAGAAACTATTCTAGACAGTGACTTTATGACCACTAGAACTGGCCGTAGATATTCTAGATATTTGGTTAAGTTTAAAAATCATCATGTTGAAGAGACCCAATGGATGCACGCCCACGACCTAAGTGCTTACCCCTCATTGCTTGCTCCATATTGAGCTAATAGCAATTGAGGACAATTGCTATCCCACCCCGAGGGTATGATGCTAGGATGCATATTTCATGGTGAATTCCGTGACTATATTTATTTGTCGGGGCTCGTACACAAGGAGGATTCCTCATGCGAGAAGTTGATGGTGGGGACGCCTATCCTTTTCGGGCGTCAAATTAATTTAATGTGCACATGGGTGATTCCATAAAATACATATTAAATGAATGGACATTTACGAGTTTAGAGTGCACACTCGAATTAAATTAAGGTCAAGACAAAGTTTCAACCTATTTAATTATTTTGTAGCTGAAGACTGTTAGGTATTCACTTTTGTTGGGTTTTATTTAATTATTTTCTAACAATTGTGAATGCTTCAGTTGATGTGTAGAGCAGGCGAGGATGGCGTTGGGTAGCACACCAGGCGATGGCGTGAATCCAAATGCCTAGAAGAATTACTATTTTTTATGGACGCACACCTTATCACTAAAGGCGTGGTGCCAATATTTATTTAAGCGTGTTTATTTATTAAATCACTTGACAAAACATTTATTATCTTGTATGCCCATAGGCGCTCGATTAAATATTTTATTATTTGATATTTTTATTTGGGCATAGCCCAACTTTTGAATGCCTAAACGCCTTATATTATATTTGGGCAAAAGTAAACAGAAAAAGTAAAAGCATGTTATTTGTAAAGTGAGCTATTTTTGGACTTGAAGATAAATAAATCTATAAATACATGCCTTGTGAAGTGCTCACGCAAGGCATGGGGAGAGATTGCACCCAATTGGTCTTTTTGTCTCATATTGTGCAAATTTGCTTTTGATTTCTACTTGAAACTATGAAGGTTTGTACAGTTTTTTGTTCTTGGGAACCTTCCAGTATTCACTACGCACGCGTATAGCATCTGATCAGCGCACCAGTTGAAGAATTGGAGATTTTCATTGCCAAATCCACTTTCTACAATAATTTAATTCCTTAATGGTTGAAACATATCACTATCTTGATGCGGCCTTTCTATGGCAAATTGATCCCATTGTCTTCTGAAGCTACATAAAGTTGTATCACTATAGCCAATTGTTAGAGTGCATATAGTCGATCCTTCTAAAAACTTGAATTCAAATTTTTACCACTTATCAGTATTATAGAAACTCATTTGTTCTTTACTCTTTCCCCTCCCCTTTAACAACAAAAGAAATTTGTAATGCTTGTAAGCATTGTAGGGGTATTGCTCTTGTGGTGCATGTGGATTCTTCTATTACAAATTTATTTATATGCATTAGTTGTTAATGAATCAGTTATTTATATACAAGTTAATGTATACTAGTTCTAGGAATAACTGAAGAGCAAAACAAAAAGAATGAGTATCAATGGAAGATTTGTCATTCATTGAATAATTTCTAGACATCATCAAGTGGAAGATTGCGAAGAAGCTTCAAAAGTCGTGGTTAGTGCAAGTTCATAATAATAAGTTCTATTTGTCCAATGGGCAACCCACTAGAAGTTGGTAGATATAGTGTTCTTTACAATATACAACATTGAGACCCTCCAAAGTTGGTACTATTAGGATGATAGCACTATGGGAATCCTTAGAAGAATGCATTTTGATATCTTCAAAATTGAATATCTTCCCCTTTGTAGTGGTATGAAAGAAAAATTTAGAGATGTTGAAAAGAAAGAAGTAGAAGAAATGTTGGCAAGAGAGTCATCTTGAGATTGAAGTCCCTTTGACTCCCTTTTGTTGTGCACAGACAAATTGGGTGGAGCCAAGTCCCTAATGAATGACGCAATAAAGAGGCAAGCACTACAATGAATTCAAAGTTACATGAGAAGAGAGAAGGAAAAAATAAAATGCGAAAACAATCTAGCAAAGCAGAAGCCTCCTTTAATGCCCTTACGACACTCTTCACAAAAGTCCCAATGGTGAATCAAGGTTCTCTTCCAAGCTAGGTGTGTCATAAAAATGTTAATGGCATGCCAAAAAATGTAGTCCCATTGCTAATCTTTAAAGGAGAATACAATAAAGACCCTGATCCTCATGTAGCTGAGTTCATAGTAGTGTGTATGGCCAACAATGCCAAAACCCCCGAGCATTGGTTGGTGAGAGGAGTTCATAAACTTAAGTCCTCTAGAGAATGGGTGAAAGCATATATCTCTCGAATGGAATCCATACTGAAGAGATAAGCTAACCATAACTTGGATGAAGGTATCTAGAAGGGAGTTTTTATTAGAGGCCTACAACCAAAAGTTCGTAAGTTTGTGGAGCTGAGAAGACAAGTCAACCTGCAAGCTACAATGGAAGGTACAAGACTATATAATGAAGTTGAAGCAAGATTGCCTATGACCTCCAGAATAGGAGTCCACATTGGTTGTAGTATAGTGTATCCAATCCACAATGGTTGCATATAGTGCCTCAAATAATGGTTCAACCACAATAGCAGTGGCCTCAAACAATTCCCCCAATGAAAAATCAACAACAATAGTGGAACCTTGCCAACTAAAATCAGCAACCAACTCCCAACAAGAGCTACCACAACTAGAATAAAGAACCCCTTGCATTAACCAAACCATTATATGAGATGATTATAGAGATACACTAAAATCCTACTCTGAGTGCTCTTGATTGAAAAATTTTGAAGGACTACTTGTCCAATGTAGTTGCAAGCATCAAGAAAGAGCTAATGAATGTGATTATGGAACAACTACAAACACTGAAAGTGAATACTGCTAACATATCTGATACTACAAGAGCAAGAAGAGATGTGATGTGATTAAATACCTAGTGTGGAAAGTGCCATCATAATTGAGACATTTAGCCATTGAATGTACCTAAATGCCAATTGTCCCTGGAGCATTTTTCTCTTACTACATAAGAAAGAACCACACAGAGGATATCTACTCTCTAAAGAAGATGCATGATGATAGAAGGAAGAAAGATGAGGAAGCAAGACCAACCTGCTAGAATGACAACCCAAGACATTGGTCCAAAGCCTAGATACTTTTGCCTTGATTTTGGTCCAAGGAGGTTTCTTGCCCAAAGTTACAAAGAAAAGACAGTTTGATGGTGGGCACAAATCATAAGTGGAATGCTTCAAATGCGGAGAAAAGGGTCACATGTCTCCAAATTGTCTAAACCTTAGAAGATCCATGGACTACAATCCCTTATGCAATCGATGCAAAGGAGAAGGCCATACTGCTAAAGGCTATCCCAATCCAACATGCAAAGGTTAATGTTATTTGATAGCCAGTAGAAATCTTAGGAGAAAGCCTCCAACTTGATAGAATTAGATATAGCAATAGTTACATGTGCCAAGAAAAGGGGACCAACAATTTCAAAGGAGAATATTCCACCTATAAAAATTGTGAAGTTCAAGCTCTCAATAGAGCCAAATAGTAATATAGTACATGACAATATAATGCATAACAATCGAGTGCCACAAAAGGATACAAAGACAGTCTAGGATACAAAACTAGAGGTCTAAGAGACAAAAGAGATAGATGTACCTCCAAGCAAGTCCCCCCACCACACAATTCTTGACATGGTATTAGAGCCATGCCATTGAGAGAGGCTGATTTTGAAGGATAAAGTGAAGGAAAAGAAGCAAGGTTCGAGCAAGCAAGCAATGGGTCTGTGATTTCAGCTGTATTGACAGAACGTGGGTGCATAGGTTACATATTTTGAATCTGTAATTTTTGAGGTGTTTGCCAAGAAGCAAACATAAGGTTTATCTCCAAACATGTTGCAAATTACATGTATTATTGAGGAATCTGTGAAAAATATTGCTTGGTGTATTTTTGTGCACTTGTTGTGAAAGGCTGCAGAAGACTAGCTTGCTATATTGTATCATTTTTTGTGATAATGGTAGAAAACAGTGGAAATCCCATTACTGAGAAGCTCGATAAGAACAACTACCCTTCATGGAAGTTCTGTGTGATGAATTTTCTCATTGGATCCTCATTGGAAAGGGCCTTTATGAGGTGAATATTTTGGTCAAAACTGGCTTTGAATAAAGGTTATGAGTTTGTTTCAAGTGAAGAAAAGGAGCCAGAGATGAATATCCCTCCCGACTGCATATGAATTAAAGGCATGGAAAGAATGGAATGCAAAAGACAAAAAGGCGATGTACTAGCTATCTGCAATCATTGATAATACTATGCTAGGACATATCAGGAATGCAGAAACTTCACATGTAGCTTGGACAATTTTTGAGAACATGTTTTCAGTAAATACAAAGGCATGAAAGATTCAACTCAACTAAGAGTTGAATACCTTGAAGAAAGGGAAAATGTTTGTCAATGAGTATGTTTTGAAGGTGAGGAGCATTGCAGATGCTTTAACAGTGATTGATGCAATGCTTGATGATGATGATTTGGTTTCATCCACTTTGAGCGGCCTTAATAATGAGAAGGCATGGAAATCATTTGTTACTTCAGTATACGTACAGAAGCCATTTCTGAATTTTGATGAGCTAGTCTCTCTCATGATTATTGAAGAGATCAATATGCAGGGTGACTTGTCTAAAAGAAATGATGAGCAGGTCCAAGCATTTTACTCAAGTTCAGGAAGGGGACGTGGTAGATCCTCTTCAAGAGGCTGTGGTATGGGATGTGTTGGCGATAACCAATAAAACAGGTTCAATTAGCAATTTGGTGAAATGGAGGTTTCAGGAGGCCAAGGAAACTTTAGAGGTAGGGGAGAGGTGGATGGCAGAATAGAGGTTCTGGAAATTTTGCTATTGTTTGCCATTATTGTGGAAAAATAGGTCATATTGCAACCCATTGTTATGCTAAGAAGGATAATATATGCAGTGGTAAATTGCAGCAAGGAAACTATGCATTGTCTTCACAACAGAATGAAGACAAAAATGAGTGTTTGTTTGTTATGCAGCATATGATGAATATAGTTACAAGAAAGGGGACACATGATTATGTATGGTATGTCGATTTAGGAGCATCTAATCATATGACCAGTCATGTTGAATGGTTTGGAGAGATGCATGACTTACAAAATTCAGGTTATGTGCAGATGGGCGATGATTCATGCCACCCAATTTCACACATTGGAAAGGTTTCCTTGTCCTTGCATGATGGCTAGACAAAGAGTCTAACAAATGTATTACATGTGCCTTCAATCACAAAGAATCTAGTGTCTATTGGCCAAATGGTAGAGTAAGGGTTGCAGGTCCGATTCAATGCAAAAGGTTGTTTTGTAGAAGACTTTAATGATAAGTGCAGGTTGGTCACAAAAGAAAGTAGAATTGACTGCATGTTCACTTTAGATGTTGGAATTCCTGCAATGGATGCTGCTACCTATGCTAAAGAAAAAG
Source organism: Lygodium microphyllum (assembly GCF_053477565.2). NCBI lineage: Eukaryota > Viridiplantae > Streptophyta > Polypodiopsida > Schizaeales > Lygodiaceae > Lygodium > Lygodium microphyllum. The sequence goes on along the minus strand of NC_141154.1, from coordinate 76,013,446 downwards.
GAGTGGTTGCAGACATTGAAATATAGCATAAACGTATTGGACATGCAAATGTGCAAATGCTGAAATTAATGCAGTCCAGAAGATTGGTTACAAGGTTGCCTTCCTTTAGAGTTGCAAAATTTTATAAAGTCTGTAAAGCATGCTAGTTTGGTAAGCAAGCAAGACAACCCTTCTCGCATGATAGAGAAGTGAGCAGAAATATAATTTATGCAGTGCATACATATGTTTGGGGCCTACAAAGAATGTATTTCTTGGTGGCAACAAATACTTTGTTACATTTATTGATGTTCAAGGAAGCTATGGGTATATTTCATGAAGGAAAAGAGTGATGTATTTGAGCACTTCAAATCTTTCAAGATAGTTGTTAAAACAGAAACAGACTTGAAAGTGAAGTGCCTAAGATCAGATGGAGGGGGAGAGTACCTCTCTAATGAGTTTAGTGGCTTCTTGAGGACTCATGGGATAAAGAGGAAATTTACTTGTAGGTATACCCCACAGCAAAATGGGGTTGCAGAAAGAAAAAATAGGCATATTGCTGAAGTTGCATGGGCATTAATGACTGAAAAGAATATGCCAAAACATTTTTGGTCTGAAGCTGCCCATATTGTTGTCTATATTATGAACAGAACTCCCATAGTTGCAGTTCATGGGATGACTCTCGAAGAATGCTTTACCGTCAAGAAGCTTGATGTATCACATTTGAAGGTATTTGGATGTGTTGCATATGTTCATGTGCCAGATGAGCTATGAAAGAAGCTTGATCCAAAGGCTGAAAAATGTATTTTTATTGGATACTCTTTAGAGCAGAAAGGGTATCATTGTTATAACCTTGTCAAACTGGTGAGTTCAAAGTGAGCATGGATGTTATTTTTTTATGCGATAAGTAGTTGGTATGCACCTGTTGGTGATGTATTAGATGATGATAATGATCATGATAGCTATGTGCAAAAATAAAAGCAAGAATCATGAATTCTTAGTGGACCAGAAACATCATCTGGTACTACACCTACAATGAGTCCTTGGTTTGGGAGACTAAGGAGTAGCCCCACATCTTTAGGTGGATCTATAAGTGTTGTAGACAAAGACAAAGAAAAGAAGAAAGTATTGGATGGTAATGATGCATCTACTAGTCATTTGGGATTTGATGCAGATTCTAGTGGTTCAACGAGTTTGGATGGTGAGCTTAGTATTCCCTTAGCCAGGACACTAGGTGTATAGAGAGATCATAGTAATATAAAGGCTCCATCGAGCGATCTAGTGGTACTCAGGTCTAGCAAGGTTAGATACCCTGTTAAAAGATTTGGTTTTGAAGGTTATGTAGCTCACCATTATACTTATATGGTGAAACTAGTTGAGGATGTTGAGCCCACTTGTTTTGAGGATGTTGTTGGTCATGCTCATTGGGATGTAGCAATGGATGAGGAGATGGATGTATTAGAAGCCAATAAGACTTGGGATTTGGTACCCTTGCCTAAGGGTAAGAAAGCTATTGGCCATAAGTGGTTTTACAAAGTCAAGCATAATGCAGATGGTTCCCTTAATAGGTATAAGACTAGGCTGGTTGCAAAAGGCTATGCTCAAACATATGGCATAGATTATGAAGAGACATTTAGTCCAATTGCTAGGATGGCAACAATTAGATGTGTGATTGCCTTGGCAGCAGCCAAAGGTTGGAGTTTGTAGCAAATGTATGTTAAGAATGCCTTCTTACACGGTGAATTGCAAGAAGAAGTGTATATGGAGCAGGTAGCAGGTTATGAGGATTTAGAGCATCCCACATATGTGTGCAGGTTAAAAAAGATGCTCTATGGGCTGAAGCAAGCACCTAGAGCATGGTCTGACAAGATTGGAGAGTATCTTGTCAATATTGGATTTTGTATTTCCGATGTTGATCACTCGCTTTGTGAGAAGGGGAGATGCAAGTTTGGTCATCATAGTCATTTATGTTGATGACTTGATTATTACAGGTGTGACAATGACAATGGGATTGCTAAAGTTAAGGAATTCTTGAAGATGAAGTTTGAGATGAAAGATTTGGGTGAGCTGAGATAGTTTCTTGATATTGAGGTGATCAAATGTGATGATGGTATATGGCTATCCCAAAGGCAGTATGGCTTGGATATGTTATTAAAGAATGGTATGATAGCATGTAAGCCTCTTTCAGTACCATTGGAGCAAAAGGTCAAGTTGAGTGTCGACGTTGGGGGGGATGAGATAGAAGACCCTAATATGATCAGGAGGATAGTAGGGAGTTTGATTTACATGACTATCACAAGGCTAGACTTGAGATATGTTGTTGGCCTTGTCAATCAATTTATGCAGATGCCTAGAAAGCCTCATTTGGATGGAGTTAGACGTATATTGAGATATGTGAAGTCCACTTTACATTATGGATTTTTTTATGAGGTAGGTAAGGATATACATGTCTTTGGATACACATATACAAATTGGGCTAGTAGCATGCCACACAGAAGATCTACTAGTGGATTCATGTTTTCCTTTGGTAGTGCAACAGTTACATGGAGCAGCAAAAAGCAACCTACTGTTGCTTTATCGAGTATGGAGGCTGAGTATCGAGGTGTTGCTATGGCAACATGTGAGGTGGTGTGGCTGCAAAAGTTATTAGGTGATTTGGATGTGCAGGGAGATGGTCCAGTTGTCATTCATTGTGACAACATGAGCAGTAGATACAGCTAGCTAGGAATCTAGTGTTCCATGCTAAGACAAAACACTGCACTACCACTTTGTGAGAGAGAATGTACTTGCAGGAGAGATTGACTTGGTATATGTCAGCACATAGGATCAGATAGCTAACATATTCACAAAGGTATTGGGTGCAGAGAAGCTTTGAAAGTTTTGAAGTTTACTTGAAGTTGTAGTGATAGAGTTGAGCTTGAGGGGGAGTGTTGAGATGGCAAGCTCAACTATGTAGACATTGATGATGGACTGCTTGTTTAGATGGGTCCATGTAACGTGTCCCCCTGTCCACTTGTAGGACACGTCTTAGCAGCCCATCGAAAAGAGAGTCTAGAAAGCGCTACCTGGCACTCACAAGGAATATCACGGGGTTTGCGATCAAGGTCTTCCCGAGTCTGCCATGAAGCGGAAGCATCTGGCCATTCCCACTTAGGACCAGGTTTTTCCTAATAGTCAAGTTTCTAGGAAGTAGCTAGTGTCGTGAACCACTTTGCTCAAAAACATCAGGGTCGAAACGGATTTATAATGCACTTGATTCAAGGAGAATGGGAAACGAGAGGGATGCGAAACTCAACCTCTCTGCCCGTAAGGCACAGTCCCATTCTGTTCCCCTAAAACAACATAAATCGGGACTCTAATTCTATTGATTCTAGGCCATCACTACTTCACTATCAATTCCTTCAAGAAAAATTCCCAGCTAACCGAGACCACCCTTCCGTAGGACGGGGACCCAGAGTCACGTCCACCGCACTTTCCTCGGGTTGCTTAGTTATCTAATTACCTACCACATTATGTTTGACATGCAAAAACAGCTTCCTTAATTGACCAATTAAACATTGATTCCTTCACGTAACTTAGGTACAAACATAGAAAAACAATGTCAAGAAAGTTCCTTTTTCAACATTTGATCTTTATTAATCATAGTCTTTGGAATACATCAAATATCCTACCCGAAGGCTATCCTAGCAATCCTCAGGGATCGCTATTCCAAGTTCCGCCCCCCGTTGACTAGTATGCGGGCCCCAAGATCCCATCTCAAGTCACGTCGGCCTCTTGTGCAGGATCTAGAGGCAAGGAATTTATGGCCAGAGTCTCCCCTGGCATCCAAGCGTCCTCCTACTCCAAGCAGTACCCACAGAGAGACCTCTCGCGGCAGGTTCGGTCCACATACCCGATGCGGCTAACAACCCCCTTGGATAGGGTTAGGCAAATAGTCGGAGGTAATTGAAACTGCCTCTCCCTCTAGGCTTTTAACTTGAAGCATTAGTTGTTTTTCCTGAATTAGTTCCTTGAGCAAAGAAGTACAAATAGTACACCTAAGTGTACAATCACGAGAATTCCAGTGGTCGTTCGTACGGCCAACTACTCAGGTGTGATTCCTTCTCCCGAATACTCCCAGCATTCGATACTGGATCATTCGCGACTTGGCAAGATCCCAAAGGTTTAGCAAGCTGAGTTGCTTATTTAACCTTTTTCCTTGGGTTAGGGTTTACACCTTGTTGACCCCAAATTGTCACTACCCTAGGTTTCCTTATATTATATTCGAATAGATCTTGGACAACCCCGTCGTCCTAATTTGGTTGGTCAATTTTCTTCTTGGCAATTCACCACTGCCCTAAGCTTGACAAATCAACTCCCAAGAGGGAGTGTTGTAGTAGGGAAACTACTCAATTCTTAGAGAAACTAATTTGTAATTAGAACTCGCCAACCTTGATCTAAGGTGTAGCAGTACTAACTTGTGATTTAGTCGCAAGAGCATAGGACCTTGCAGGCATGTTGCACGAGATAGGTGTCAGTACCTAGCTTGTGGGATTATATCTCTCATCATACGGTATTTCTTGATCAAGAATACCTTTGATCAAGATATAGGGTTTGGGAGTCCTATTGACCCCAATCGAAGATATAGGGTTTGGGAGTCCTTTGATCAAGATATAGGGTTTGGGAGTCCCAATCCAAAACCCTAATCCTACTAGGCTGATAAATGATTTGGCCCTAGGGTCCCTAAATTTCTTGCGGAAGTCTAGCATTTGGTCATTTGATCCTTAGGGTGAGAACCCTAGATCATTCTTGCATGGTTGTTTTGATAACCCTAACATTTCGTGAATGTGGGTTGAACTTTTAAGATAAAAAATATTAAATCTGCATCCTAAGTGCGATACTAAGTAGAATTTTAACATAACTTAACCTAACCTAGCACATTGAGGTGATCGTCGTACGCTAACTATTCACGCCTTTATGAATCTCATGTGAGTTACACAATTACATGCAATTTACTTAATTGATCTAACAATCTTACGAATAAAGATGATCCTTCCTTTAGAGATGCAAATATTTCCCTCTAAAATTTGTAAGAACTTTCCTTAAAAGATGGAAGTAACTGCAAGATGCATGAGATGCATCATTCCATGCAAATATGCAATTTCAAGACCATAGACCTTTTGCCTTTATGCAACTATAGGATCTACAATGATATTTCTTTTCCTTGCCCTATACGATAATGATTGACATTCAAAACTATTTCTTATAAACCCTACGTTTATGCATCAAATTCCAAGCTTTTGTATTTTTAATGAGGATGCATCCTTACCCAATTGCGAATTTTGATAAAAGAACTCTATGCATGGATGCATCATTCTTTCATGACCAGATGCCAATGAATACATCATTGATTTAATCCTTCCTTTATCACTTAACTCAACCTAAAATGTAACTATCCTTGCATGTGAATTGCATACTATATGTTTTTTTTTTTCAAAGTTCATAATCCTTTTCCTTTCATTGCAACTATTTAGTCATTATTAAATGACCTTCTACAATCGTCCTATATACGAGTCACAACCAAGTATTTATTACATAAGTGCATCATGTGCTATATGCCTTATCCTTTGCGTGATGCAATAAGGACGCCTTTGCATGATTGCATCTTTTAACTTATGCATCATATGTTCAAAAATGCGACTACCCTTGACCATGGAAGTGCAAGCAAATGCAAGTACCTCATCATGCAACTGAACTTTTTAAATCGAAACAAGTATATAAATTTTCCAATGCATTTAAGTTTCTCTATGTGAATTAAAATATGCTTTATGCATCCTTTCCATGCGAGGATATTTTTCGGAACCTGGGCATTTAATATCGGGGCGTTGTCCACTCTCGTACTTTGGGTGGAAGCTCTCGCGTGCGCTCCTCTTGACTTTTGCTTAGGAGGCATTGACGAAGTAAATTTCGACTCAGCAAACTCTCCATTGGCTCCCTTATGAGTTCCGAAGTTACTACTGCCCGAGATCTCCTTTGCAGCACAGGAAATAGGCCTTACAAGACACAGTTTAAAAACCTCGGGAGCCGCAGGTGAACTTGGTCTAGAGGAGCTTCAATAGAAGCTTCTCAAGCTTCTGACTTATCAGAGAACACTTGAGAAGTCATGATGGTGATGACGAATGGGATGATGATGGTGAGGATGATGATGAAGAATTGTGTGAGGATGATGAGGACGATGGTGATGGGGATGGCAGCAGCCTGACGGCGTGGGCAGCAGTATGGCGGCACAGGCAACAGCTGACGGCGGTGGCAATTTGATGGCGAGCGAAAACTCCAGACAATGCCCCCCCTTGAAGTTTGGGAGGGGGGTCATATATGGTGGAGGTGGGGGGGGTGGCCACACAGGTGGCAGTCACATGCTCTCCTCCCCATGCCCCTCCATAACTCTTACACACTCTCTTTTGTGGAAGATGCAGGATCTAGGACATGGCAATGAGTTATGGTGGATGGAAGGAGAAGTGTGGACTCATGATGGAGAAGACAAAGACACTGTTTGTTACACAAGTGAATTAGGTTCCAAGATTGAGACTTGGACTCATAAACACAATCTTGTGTATGTGGACAATGACATTGACACTTCACTGAAAAGAAAAGAGTACTATCATTGCATTAAGAAAAGGAAGCAAGTGCAATGCTTTATAGGAAAGTAGGAAACTGCAGTAGGAACCACTGTGCATATGGGATAGGTTAGCCTGCATGTCCTTGGCCCTGAAGCTCCATACAAAGAGGCTATTTAGTGAGTGTGATTGCTGAATCTCAACACCCCTCCTCAATCACAACTAGAAAGGCACAAAGTGTGTAGAGGTTGTAATGAGAACCACCTGCAAAGTGTGGGCACACCACAAACATGGTAGACACCAGAGGCTGTAGCAGAAAAGACTAAGTGTGGGCACCAAAACATGATGGACATCCAGAGGCTGTAACAGGGGCCTCACAAAGTGTATAGGGATTGTAATGCCAAGTTACATAAGGAGTTTACAAAGCTTATGGCAGGAAGTATTAGGGCAAGGAAATACAAGGCTTTTAAAACAGTCTATCAGAGTAATGAGAGTAGAAGGACTGATGAGACTTGTCCTTCCGATCCTGGTGATCTTCATCTTCATCTTTTGGTCCATGGTCTTCTTCTTCTTTCACAGCAAGATAGGCCTTTTGGGACCTCTTCCTAGCATGACAAAACTTCTCAGTGTGTCCGATCCTTTTGCAGAATACATTATCATAAGCAGGAGGTAGACTTTTCAACAAGACACCAATACAAACATCTTCATCCATTTTTAGCTTTATCCCTACAAGTTGAGTAAGCAGGCTTTCCATGTAGTTCAGATGGGATGCCAGGGATGTATGAGGCTTCATATCAAGTCGGAAAAATTCAATTAATAGACCATACTTAGACGACTTTGACTGTCATGGGACGTGTCACAGGCATCCACATGATGGATGTAGCTGTCGTCCAATTCCAGTTTGATGATGGCTTGTGCCAAGTAACTGCAAGGTCCGCATCTTGAGGTTTCTTCTCTTTGCCATTTATGATGGCCCAAAGACCCTTCTTCATCAGAATGAGCTTGATGCGGGTTTGCCAAGTGTGAAACCCGACTCCTTTGAATCGCGCATTTGGAGAGTCTTTTCCCATGTTGAGGTTGCAAGATTAGCAGCAAATCAACTCCAGAATTTTGAGATTTTATCAGTGGAAGAGCAGATTACAATGTGTCAAGAGACACAGGTAGTGACAGTGTGAAAACACACTATGTCAATGTTGATGTTGAGCTTGATTCTTCTTGTTCGGTCATTCTTCAATCTTCTCAGGTCCTTCCCCTCCTTGATTTGGTGCTGGGACAGTGGATTAGAGTGGGCTTTAGCTTGGTAAAGTGTCAGGAGTGAGAAAATGAGAGAAAAAAAGAGCTTGAGAGATTTTGGCTATGTTGGAATTAGGGTTTCTGAGATAGGGGCCTAGTTTTTTTCAAATTGCAAGACTTGTAGTTGATCATTTTCAAAAAAATTTATATGTCTAGGAAGCTTATGTCAAGGGCTATCAAAGCCCCATGGAAATCGTCCAAATCGCAGATAGCATGGCGCACGCAGAGGTCTTGAATAGGGACGGCGCAGATCAGGACAACGATGGCGAATTTCCACAATGCTGGAGCTGTAGGTCACTAATGTTGGTGTTTAAAGTGACAGGAGGCAGCGCCCTGAGTCAAGGAACATTTCTCCAGAAGAAATCGTGTTGAAATTTTGCATGTGGAGGGAGATCAAGAAGCTCCAAGTGAGCTGGGTCCTGTTGGCAATGGAGGACACCCAAAGCAGAAGTTGAGAAGATTGACAATGCTGAACTCCAGGGTGTACAATGCTTAGGTGTGAGGTGCCAGCAAGGAGGACCTTATGTTGGGGAAGATTCCCCCAGAAGAAATTGTGAAGAGATATGGTCTCTATGAGGAGATATAAGTGTTCAAAGCGGGGTATGTGCTATGTAGCTATGGCTGCCAAGCAAGGCAGTGAGAAGAAAGAGTAGGAGATGAGGTCCTAGACTTGGCCTGAGCAAACTGAGCTAGATGAGAGTGAACTGGAGTTGGAGGAGCAGTGCCATGCCCGTCTGTGCTCTGATACCATGTGAAAGATGCGAGATCTAGGACATGGCAGTGAGTTATGGTGGATGGAAGGAGAAGTGTGGACTCATGATGGAGAAGACAAAGACACTGTTTGTTACACAAGTGAATTAGGTTCCAAGATTGAGACTTGGACTCATAAACACAATCTTGTGTATGTGGACAATGACATTGACACTTCACTGAAAAGAAAAGAGTACTATCATTGCATTAAGAAAAGGAAGCAAGTACAATGCTTTATAGGAAAGTAGGAAACTGCAGTAGGCACCACTGTGCATATGGGATAGGTTAGCCTGCATGTCCTAGGCCCTGAAGCTCCATACAAAGAGGCTATTTAGTGAGTGTGATTGCTGAATCTCAACATCTTTCTCCCCGCCATGCAATGGATGAAGGAGAGGGAGTTTTTTTTAAAAAGAATTTGCAAATTCCCATTATTCTTTTTCCCTTGAAGGGGAGTTCCTGCGGTGACTTGCGGTTTATGAGCACACGGTTCCTTATGCACAACGCGGGGGATGATATTGTTGTTACACGAGGATGGATCACTTAGGCCAAAGTTTTTTTTTTTGTTGCGGGAGATTACTTTGAATTGCTTTTGCGCGGGATCTAGGGCCTTATAATATTTTATTGTAGAAATATTACATTCTCTCCCCCTTAGAGGAATCGAGATGTCCTCATCGCGAGAAGATTTGGGGGTATTCTTGGCTGAGAGTACGTTCATCCATCCAGGTGGCATCCTCTTCAGGATAATCTTTCCACTGGATGAGGTATTCTCTCAATATCCTGGATCTCAATTGCCTCTCCCTAACATCTAGGATTCTGTCAGGTCATAGATCAAGGACTCCTTGGCTACGCATTACAATTTGTTGATCATCAAGCAAGTGACTAGGGTTAGGCACATACTTTTTCAATAGGCTGATATGGAATACATTATGAACTTTTAGGTTTTCAAGGATTTGAAGTCTATAAGCATCAGGCCCTAGGCACTTGAGGATCTTGTAGGGTCCACAATACCTTGGACTTAGCTTCTTGCATTCACCCAAGGATAGGGAACTCTTATTTGGACGTACGCGAATGAAGACCATGTCACCTTCAACGAAGGCTCTATCTTGACGTTTCAAGTTCGCATAAGCCTTTTTGTCTGTCCTTGGCAGCTTAGATGTCCTGTCTTATCGATTTGATTTGGTCATCCATATCTTCCAGTATCTATTTTGAAGCTTCAACCCTTAAGATTGGATTCGAGAAGTTTAAAGGACTTCGACAATCGTGCCCATACAATGCTTGAAAAGGGGTCATCTGAATGCTTTGTTGGTAAGAAGCATAGTAGGCAAACTCAACCAGTGCCAAATATTGAATCCACTTTTTGGGTTCATGACAACAGTGTGTCCTAAGCATATCTTCAATAACTTGGTTGACTCATTCCGTTTGACCATCGGTTTGGGGATGATAAGCTATACTGAAACAAAGGTCCCAATGGCCTCGAAGATAGCCCTCCAGAAGTGTGAGGTGAAGAGAGAGTCACGATCACTAATGATTCTTTTGGGTAACCCATGCAGTTTGAATATTTCCTTGATGAATAACCTTGCGATGTTTGAGGCTTTGTAGTTTGTCTTAACAGAGATAAGATGTGCAACCTTGGTGAGCATATCTACCATGACCATAATGGAGTTGTACCCTCCCTGAACTTGGGGCAAGCCAACAACAAAGTCCATACTAATGAATTCCCATTTCATTTGGGGAATGTCAAGTGGTTGCAATTTCCCTTGCATTTTGACATGTTCGACCTTAATGTGTTGGCAAGACAAACATTCCGTGACATATTTGAGAACATCACCTTTGAGCCTATCCCAATAATAGCTCTTCCTGACCGCATTAAGGGTCTTGGCATAGCCAGGATGTCCTGAGAAAGGGGAGTCATGGGCTTCCCAAAGTATCTTCTGCTTGAGTGATTGGCTTGCCGGGATACATAATCTTGTCCTAAAGTAGACAATTCCACTATTGATAGAGAATTCTTGATACTTCGTTTTTAGCTCGTGTCTTGATCTTTGATGGGGATCTCCCTTAGCAAATTCTGATAGGTTGGGTCATGGCATGCCTCCTCTCTAGCTAGCTCAAAGTTATTTGGCATTGATACCTTTGTGGCTAGAGATATTGCTGATGATGGATCTTGCAAAATTAGAGAATTCAGAAATGCCTTGCGGCGACTGAGTGTATCGGCAACTACATTCTCCTTTCCAGGCTGGTATTTGATTTCAAAGTCATATTCTTCTAGTACTTCAATCCATCGACGTTGCCTCATATTGAGCTCATTCTGGGTGAAAATCCATTTAAGACTCTTGTGGTCCATCACTAAGGCAAATTTGTTACCCATCAAGTAGTGTCTCCAAAGTTCGAGATCATGGATGACAACCAACAGCTCTAGATCGTGGGTAGCATAATTCCTTTCATGGCTCTTCAGTTTCCTTGAAGAGTATGCTATGGGATGACCTTCTTACATAAGCACACATCCTAAGGCAAGTGTGCTAGCATCAGTTATCACTTCGAACTCCTTACAAAGATCAAGAAGTTTCAGGATGGGTGCTGATACTAAGCTTTGCTTTAGTTTGTCAAAGCTGGTCTGTTCAGCAGGTGACCATACAATTGATACTTGCTTCTTTAGTAGATCAATCAGAGGCACTGCAATCAAAGCATAGTTTTTGATAAAAACCCTGTACCATCCTGTCAATCCAAGGAAACTACGTATTTCTTTGACAAAAATTGGTGTTGGCCATTCCAGAATGTCTCTGACCTTGGCCAAATCCACTGAAATTCCTTTCGCTGATACAATGAATCCCAGATATTCAATCTGTCACTTGAAAAATGCACACTTATTCTTCTTGGCATAAAGCTTGTGTGCTCTCATTGTTTCAAGAACAATGCGAAGCTGGGGTTCATGATATTTTTCCTGATTGGAGTAGACTAGGGTATCGTCAAAGAATACGAGTACGAAGTCATCAAGATAGGGCCTAAAGATATCCTGCATTAACCTATTGAAGGTAGCAGGAGCATTTGTCAGCTCGAATGACATGACTAGGAATTCAAAGTGTCCATACCTTGTGCTGAATGCGGTCTTCGGGATATCTTCTTCCTTGATCCTTATCTAATAATATCCAAACATGAGATCTATCTTGGAGAAGATCTTCACACCTTGAAGACGGTCAAGAAGTTCATCTATTCTTGGAATGGGGTATTTGTTTTTGATGGTTGATTGATTCAACCCTCTGTAGTCAATGCACAGTCGAAGCGTTCCATCTTTCTTTTTCTGGAATAACACTGGAGCTTCTCATGGTGAACTGCTAGGACGGATGTGTTGAGATGACAAGCTCAACACATGCGGACATTGATGATGGACCGCCTGGTTAGATGGGTCCACACATCTACACTTAGCACGTTGGTGGTCATTATGACTCTCACATGGCCACTGACTCATTACTTATTATATTCAGGTTGTTACACCTATTTACAGCTGGCATAGTTATAGCGCCAGTCGACTAGTGTAGTCGGTTATGCATTGTTTGACTTAGTAGGCCACTTTCCTTTTATGTTGTATCTTATCTATACTTTGAGTACATTGTAAAGAGTGTGGAAGAAGAAGAAGAAATTAGCAAGAAAACGTTTTGGCCTCCATCTCTCTTCTTGTCTCTTGAGTGAGCTTCTCCTTGTGCATTTTGTGTGTGTTCGGCGCAGCATCTTGAGCAACCCCCTCCACCACGCGATTCTTGACATGGTATCAGAGCCGCGCCATTGAGAGAGGCTGATTTCGAAGGCTAAAGTGAAGGAGAAGAAGCAAGGTTCGAGCAAGCAAGCTACGGGTAAGAATCTCTCCCATTCTTCCACTTCTTCTCTTGGATAGTGCCTGTGGAGGCACTGGAAGCAGGGCAGAGCAAAAATCTCAGATTGCAGTGAGATTTGGTGTGCGCGAAGAGCACTGTGGCATCTGAGGCCATTTCAGGGCCCGTTTTAGAGCCGCAAGGTTGCGGACAGCAGTTTCAGGGTACGCTGTGACTTCGACTGTATTGACCGAACGTGGGTGCGCAGGTTACAGATTTTAGATCTGTAAGTTCAAAGGTGTTTACCAGTGAGTAAACACAAGGTTTATCTGCAAACTGGTTGCAGATTGCATGTATTGTTGAGCAGACAGTGAAAAAGGCTGTCTGGTGTACTGCTGTGCACTACAGATCAAGGGTTGCAGAAGATTTGCTTGCTGTTTGGTATTAGTTTTGTGATAATGGCAGAGAATAGTGGAAGCCCTATCATTGAGAAGCTCGACAAGAACAACTACCCATCATGGAAGTTTCGTGTCACAAACTTCCTTATTGGAAAAGGCCTCTACGAGTTTGTTTCAGGTGAAGAAAAGGAGCAGGAGATGAGTGATCCTCCAACTGCAGAAGAGACAAAGGCACGGAAAGAATGGAATGCAAATGATAAAAAGGTCATGTATTGGTTGTCTGCAGTAATTGACAATAATATGCTAGGACACATTAGAAATGCAGAGAATTCATATGCAGCTTGGACCATACTTGAAAGTATGTTTTCTGTAAATACAAAGGCACGAAAGATTCAACTCAAGCAAGAGTTGAATACATTAAAGAAAGGGAAGATGTCTATCAATGAGTATGCACTGAAGGTATGAAGCATTGCAGATGCATTGGCAGCGATTGATGCAATGCCCGATGATGATGATTTGGTGTCGTCTACCTTGGGTGGACTTAACAATGAAAAGGCTTGGAAGTCTTTTGTAACTTCCGTATATGTCAGAAAGCCATTTCCAGATTTCGATGAATTGGTCTCCCTTATGATCACTGAAGAGATCAATATGCAGAGTGAGACATTTGAAAGAAGTGGTGAACAGGTCCAAGCTTTCTACTCCAGTTCTGGAAGGGGACGTGGTAGGTTCTCTTCAAGAGGCCGTGGTACAGGATGTGGTAGTGACAACCAGCAAAACAGATTGAATCAGCAATTTGGTGATATGCAGGTTTCAGGAGGTCGTGGTAACTTTAGAGGCAGGGGGAGCTTTAGAGGAAGAGGTGGATGGCAGAACAGAGGTTCTAACAACTCTGGTATTGTGTGCCACTACTGTGGCAAAACAGGTCATATTGCAGCCCAATGTTATGCTAAGAGAGATGATATCCACAGTGGTAAGTTGCAGCAAGGAAACTATGCATCGTCTTCACGACAGAATGAAGACAAAAATGAACGTTTGTTCGTTATGCAGCATATGCTGAATGCTGTTACAGGAAAGGGAACACATGAAGATGTTTGGTATGTTGATTCAGGTGCATCCAATCATATGACCAGCCATGCAGAATGGTTTGGAGAGATGCAGGATTTGCAGAATGCAGGTTATGTGCAGACGGGTGATGACTCATGCCACCCAATTTCACACATTGGAAAAGTTCCCTTGTCCTTGCATGATGGTAAGACAAAGAGTCTTTCAGATGTATTGCATGTGCCATCTATTACAAAGAACTTGGTGTCAGTCGGTCAAATGGTAGAGCAAGGGCTGCAAGTCAGATTTAATGCAAAGGGCTGCTTTGTAGAAGACTTCAATGACAAGTGCAGGTTGGTAGCAAAGGGAAGTAGCGTTGGACGTATATTCACTCTAGATGCTGGAATTCTTACTATGAATGCGGCTATGTATGCCAAAGGAAAAGGTGTTGTTGCAGACATTGAAATTTGGCACAAACGCATTGGACATGCAAATGTACAAAGGCTGAAATTAATGCAGTCCAAAGGGTTGGTTACAGGTTTGCCTACATTTAAAGTTGCAGAATTTCAGAAGGTATGTGAAGCATGTCAGTTTGGTAAGCAGGCAAGACAACCCTTTTCACATGACAGAGATGTAAGCAGAAATATCCTTGATGTTGTGCATACAGACATTTGGGGGCCTACACAAAATGTATCTCTTGGAGGTAGTTCATACTTCGTCACATTCATTGATGATTGTTTTAGAAAGCTGTGGGTATATTTTATGAAGGAAAAGAGTGAAGCATTTGAGCACTTTAGAACTTTCAAGGCTGCAGTTGAAAGAGAAACAGGCTTGAAAGTAAAGTGCCTGAGGTCAGATGGAGGGGGAGAGTACCTCTCAAATGAGTTCAGTGATTTTCTGAGGTCTCATGGGATAAAGAGACAGTTCACATGCAGGTATACCCCACAGCAAAATGGGGTTGCAGAAAGGAAAAACAGGCATATTGCAGAAGTTGCACGCGCCTTGATGGCTGAAAAGAATATGCCTAAGCATTTTTGGTCTGAGGCTGTTCATACTGCTGTTTATATTATGAACAGAACTCCCACAGCTGCAGTTCATGGTATGACCCCCAAAGAATGTTTTACAGGTAAGAAGCCTGATGTTTCACACTTGAAAGTATTTGGCTGCATTGTGTATGTTCATGTGCCAGATGAGTTGCAGAAGAAACTGGATCCAAAGGCTGAAAAGTGTGTCTTTATTGGATACTCTTTAGAGCAGAAAGGGTATCGCTGTTACAACCCTGTCACATGTAAGTTCAGAGTGAGCATGGATGTCATCTTTGATGAAATGAGCAGTTGGTATGCATCTAGTGGTGATGCATTGGATGTTGATGATGATCATGACACTCATGTGCAGGCTGAAAGGCAAGAATCACGGACTCTTAGTGGACCAGAGACATCATCTGGTAGTCCTTGGTCTGGGAGACTAAGGAGTACCTCTACATCTTCGAGTGCATCTAGTAGCACTACAGGTAAAGACAAAGGAAAGAATAAAGTGTCAGAAGGCATTGATGCAATTTTTGATGGAGACTCCAGTGGCTCAGAGAGCTTGGATGATGAGCTTGGCATTCCTTCAGTGAGGACTCCAGGTGTGCAGAGAGCACGTGTTAATGCAAAGACTCCATTGAGTGATCCAGTGGTATGCAGGTCTAGCAGGGTGAGATACCCTGTTAAAAGATTTGGTTTTGAAGGTTATGCAGCTCACCATTATGCTTATATGGTGAAACTAGTTGAGGATGTTGAGCCCACATGTTTTGAGGAGGCCGTTGGTCATGCTCATTGGGATGCAGCAATGGATGAGGAGATGGCTGCATTAGAGGCCAATAAGACTTGGGATCTAGTATCATTGCCGAAGGGAAAGAAAGCTATTGGATGTAAGTGGGTTTATAAGATTAAGCACAATGCAGATGGTTCTATTAGCAGGTACAAAGCTAGGCTGGTTGCAAAAGGCTATGCCCAGACATATGGCATAGATTATGATGAAACCTTCAGTCCAGTTGCTAGGATGGCAACTGTCAGATGTGTGATTGCTTTGGCAGCAGCCAAAGGTTGGAGGTTGCAACAAATGGATGTAAAGAATGCCTTCTTGCATGGTGATTTGCAGGAAGAAGTGTATATGGATCAGCCAGCAGGTTATGAAGATTTAGAGCATCCCACGCATGTGTGCAGGTTGAAGAAGGCACTCTATGGGCTCAAGCAAGCACCTAGAGCATGGTCTGACAAGATTAGAGAGTATCTTGTCAATATTGGCTTTTATGTTTCTGATGCTGATCACTCACTTTATGTGAGAAAGGGAGATGCAGGTTTGGTCATCATAGTCATCTATGTGGATGACTTGATTATTACAGGTGATAGTGATAGTGGAATTGCTGAAGTCAAGGGCTATTTGAAGATGAAGTTTGAGATGAAGGATTTAGGTGAGCTAAGGTACTTCCTTGGCATTGAGGTGATCAGATGCGATGATGGTATATGGCTGTCCCAAAGACAGTATGGCTTGGATATGTTGTCCAAGTATGGTATGACTGCATGCAAACCACTTTCAGTCCCGTTGGAGCAGAATGTAAAGCTGAGTGCTGATGTTGGGGATGAGGTCGAAGACCCTACTATGTTCAGGATGATAGTGGGGAGTTTGATCTACATGACCATTACAAGGCCAAACTTGAGCTACGCTGTTGGTCTTGTGAGTCAGTTTATGCAAGTACCTAGAAAGCCACATTTGGATGCAGTCAGACGCATATTGAGATATGTGAAGTCCACATTAGATTATGGACTTTTCTATGAGGCAGGTACAGATGTACAGGTGTTTGGATACACAGATGCAGATTGGGTTGGTAGTATGTCTAATAGAAGATCTACCAGCGGATACATGTTCTCTCTTGGTAGTGCAGCAGTTGCATGGAGCAGCAAAAAGCAATCTACAGTTGCTTTGTCGAGTACAGAGGCTGAGTATAGAGGTGCTGCTATTGCAGCATGTGAGGTAGTATGGCTGCAAAAGCTATTGGCTGATTTGGATGTGCAGGTGGAAGGTTCAGTTGTCATTTATTGTGACAACATGAGCAGTATACAGTTGGCTAGGAACCCTGTGTTCCATGCCAAGACAAAACATATTGAGGTACACTACCACTTTGTGAGAGAGAAGGTACTAGTAGGTGAGATTGACTTGGTGTATGTCAGCACACAGGATCAGATAGCTGACATCTTCACGAAGGCATTGGGTACAGAGAAGCTTCAAAAGTTTCGAAGCTTACTTGGAGTTGCAGAGATGCAGTTGAGCTTGAAGGGGAGTGTTGAGATGACAAGCTCAACACATGCGGACATTGATGATGGACCGCCTGGTTAGATGGGTCCACACATCTACACTTAGCACATTGGTGGTCATTATGACTCTCACATGGCCACTGACTCATTACTTATTATATTCAGGTTGTTACACCTATTTACAGTTGGCATAGTTATAGCGCCAATCGACTAGTGTAGTCGGTTATGCATTGTTTGACTTAGTAGGCCACTTTCCTTTTATGTTGTATCTTATCTATACTTTGAGTACATTGTAAAGAGTGTGGAAGAAGAAGAAGAAATTAGCAAGAAAACGTTTTGGCCTCCATCTCTCTTTTTGTCTCTTGAGTGAGCTTCTCCTTGTGCATTTTGTGTGTGTTCGGCGCAGCATCTTGAGCAACCCCCTCCACCACGCGATTCTTGACAGGATGTAGCCCTAGTCTAACAATTGCTTGAGTTGCTCCTTCAGCTCAATCGCTTTCGGGGTGGACATCCTATATGGTCTCTTTGCGACTGGTACAGCTCCTGGCGCTAGCTTGTCGATTTCCCTTTGAGGAGGAAGTTCTGTCAGCTCTTCAGAAAATACGTCTGCATATTCCCTTAACCATGAAGGTTCTTCCCCGGATTCCTGATTTTGATCTAGCTTATTTAGTTTAATTAGATAGACAGGTAGCCCCTTTCTAACTCCTTTTATTATATGTGTTTCTTTTGCCAGCTAAATTTTTGGCTTACCAGCCTCTCCTTGAGTTGTAACTAGTTCCCCTTCAGAATTTTGAAAGGAGACTTGGCCCTTTCCACAGTGGATGTGGGCATCATTGGGTATTAGCCAATCCATTCCGAGCAAACATTCATGGATACCTAGGTTCATTACCTTGAATCTGACCAAAGTCAACTTTCCACCCAGTAGGAATTTCACCTTAGCAGTTTGCCTGGTACAAGAGACCTCACGACCATTTGCTAGTTCCACAAGTAAAGTAGGTGCATCTTTTGTGGCTATTCCTAATCTTTTTGCACAGACTGGTGAAATGAATGAATGTGTACTACCACAATCAATCAAGGTTTTGAAGCTTTTACCTTGATAGTGTTGAGATATCGAGCTCCACTCGTGATACGCCAGGGTGACCGTTGTGCATTTATGTCACCGACGTGTTAGTTGCAGATGCGGTTGGTACATCGCCCATGAATAATAGCTACATGATAGCTATCCTTGTCTACTCTAGTTCGTGGCTCAGTTAGTATGCCACCTTAGTTAGTTGAGTTTGGTTTGAGACCCATATAGAGGGTTCTTCTATTTCTTTGTACTTGAGTTCTTTTGGCTTACACAACTAAGAAGAGGAAAACTGTTTGCAGCCTCCACCCTTGTGTGTCTTCCCCCATTGTGCAAGCAAGAAAGCTTCAAGCGAGACTCCTTCCTTCTCTCCCACAATCTTGACATGGTATCAGAGCCTTGTTCGTGGTAAGGAGCTCAAGAAAGCAAGCCAAGCTCGCGGTGGTCTGGTAAGAGGAGCAGTGTTGCTTTCATTTCCTGTTTTGGGAGTAGATCTCTGCAGGTAGCACAGCCGGAAATTGCAGGAGTGCATTGTCTCAGGTTGAGACGCCCTTCGCGGTGAAGCAAGAGGGCAGTATATGCTGCGGGAGAGAGCTTTAACTCTTGGCGACCTTGTTTTTTTGATTTGAGGCCATTTCGGGGCCTGTTTTGAAGGCGGAAGTTTTCTGCACGCACTCAGGAAAAGACCCTATTTTATGCTGTGCGACCACTGTTCTACAGGTCGGTGAAAAGTTACTGTAGAAATTGCATCGTATGCTTGTGCGCAGAGACATTGGGAGTTACAGAATCATCCCCGTTTCCTGTTGATGCAAAATCGTCACTAGGAAGTGACAGTGTGGTCAAATACCACTTTCGCCAGTTTTGCAGATTAGCCCTTGTGAGGCTGAAGCTGTGTTTTTTGCAGTGACAGAATTTTTTGCAGTATTCTGTAATGGCATCTGATTCTCTTTCACAGATTGTCACTGAAAAGCTTGACAAGAACAACTTCCAGGCATGGAAGTTTAGAATGACGAATTTCCTTATGGGAAAAGGATATTGGGAATTTGTTGCAGGAAATGAAGAAGAACCAGTTCTTCCTGATGTTCCCAATCAACAGCAAATGCAGGCATTCAAAGCATGGCATGAGAGAGCCAGGAAAGTTATGTACTGGCTGTCTATCAGCATTTCAGACTCTATGATTGTGCATATTCAGGATGCAAGTACGCCAAAGGAGGCATGGGATACTCTGTCAAAGATGTATAGCACAAATACGCAAGCCAGGAAAATGCAGCTCAAGCAAGAGTTGCATAATGTGCAAAGAGAAAGTATGAGCATCAATGACTACCACATGAAGGTGAAGAAGATTGCAGATGCACTTGCTTCCATTGGGTCGCCAGTGGAAGATGATGATTTAGTTTCTGTGACCTTGAATGGTCTAGGAAAGGATTATGCACAGTTTCGGACATCCATTTCAGTTCGTGAAAGATTTCCTGATTTTGAGGAGTTGATTGCTCTTCTAATTTCTGAGGAACAGAGAAATGGTGGTGCATCTTCTTCAGGAGGAACTTCAAAAGAAGCTGTCTTCTACTCAAATGCTGGAAGAGGTAGAGGCAGAGGTAGAGGAGGCCGATTTGGAGGCCGTGGCAGAAATCAGAATATGCAGCAGACTCAAGAAAACCAGTCCTATGGAGGAGGACGTGGTAACTCTAGAGGCAGGGGGAGCCAAAGAGGTCGTGGTGGATGGCAGAGAGGCCAAAATGCAAACAGTAATGTTGAATGCTACTACTGTGGTAAAATGGGTCATATGGCTAAAGACTGCTATAAAAAGCAGAATGACATCATGAATGGAAAACTGCAACAAGGGAATTATGCATCTTCTAGTAGACAGGGTGATGACAGAAATGAGCATTTGTTCATGGTGCAGCACATGAACAATTCTGTGACAAGTGCAGAAGAAAGCAACGATGTATGGTATGTTGACTCAGGTGCATCAAACCACATGACAGGTCATGCAGAATGGATGGAGGATGCAAGGAAAATGGAAAAACCAGGATTTGTGGAGACTGGTGATGATACTGCACATCCTATTGTGCAGATTGGAAAAATTCCCTTGTCTATGCAGGATGGGAAAAAGAAATACCTGTCCGATGTATTTCATGTCCCGAATATCACCAAGAATCTGGTTTCTGTTGGTCAAATGGTTGAACAGGGCTTGCAGGTCAGATTTAATCCTCATGGATGCTTTGTTGAGGATATGAAAAATAAAGGTCGCTTGATAGCAAAAGGAAAGAAGAAGGGCAGAATGTTTACATTGGATGCAGACATGTCTGAGTTGAGTGCAGCAATGTTTGCACATGGGACCGGTGTAGTTGCAGATATTGATATCTGGCATAAACGCATTGGTCATGTTAATGTACAGCGACTTAAATCAATGCAGGCCCAAAATATTGTTGCAGGATTGCCCAAATTTAAGGTTGCAGAAATGCATAAGGTATGTGAAGCCTGTCAGTTTGGAAAACAGGCAAGGAAACCATTTCCTAGACATGTTCAAGAGAGTAAGAAGCCATTGGAATTAATTCACTCTGATGTGTGGACAACTAAAGCTGCATCTCTTGGAGGCTGTCATTATTTTGTCAGTTTTATTGATGACTATAGCAGAAAAGTTTGGGTGTATTTTATGAAAAAGAAAAGTGAAGTTTTTGGGCATTTCAAAACTCTTAAAGCTATGGTTGAAAAAGAAACAGGCTTGCAGATAAAATGCCTAAGGTCAGATGGAGGGGGAGAGTACCTCTCAAATGAGTTTGCAAGGTTCCTGCAGGAGCATGGCATAAAGCAGCAATATTCATGCAGTCATACCCCACAACAAAATGGAATTGCAGAAAGAAAAAATAGGCATATTGGAGAGGTATCTCGTGCCATGCTCAATGAAAAAGACTTGCCAGATTTTTATTGGGCTGAAGCAGTTGCTACAGCAGTCTACATAATGAACAGGACTCCCACTGCAGCAATACATGGAATGACTCCAGAGGAGAGGTATACTGGTAGGAAACCAGATATTTCTCATTTGAAAATTTTTGGTTGCATTGCCTATGTACATGTGCCAGATGAGTTGAGATCCAAGTTAGATCCAAAAGCTGAGAAGTGCATCTTTATTGGTTACTCTCTGCAGCAAAAAGGGTATAGATGCTATAACCCTTCTACTCGTAAGTTTACAGTGAGCAGAGATGTTGTTTTTGATGAGATGAGTAGCTGGTATAAACCAGTAAATGTGATTGATGATGTAGATGCACAAAATGGTAATGCTGCACAGAATTCACAGCAGCAGTCACAAAACATTAGTGGACCTGGAGCGTCCTCTAGCACTGGTTCACATTCTTCGCCATGGACAGGCAGATTGAGATCAGGAGATTCTTCTCAAAGCAATGCAGATAGTGGTATGCAGGTATCACGAAAAGGAAAAGAGAAGGTTGATCAGCCCATGTTTGATGTGAATGCAGGTCACTCTTATGTGGATGGTGAATCCAGTGGCTCAGAGCAGAGCATTGATGATGAGTTGGGTATTCCTTCTATTGTTACACCTGGAGTAAGGAAGACCAGGGATGTTTTGAGAGCACCTGGGAGTGAACCTACTTTGCGCAGGTCTACGAGAGCTAGGTATCCTGTGGATAGGCTGAAATATGATGGATTTACAGCCATTCACTATGCATATATGGTCAAGGTGATACAGGAACCAGAACCCACTTCTTTTGAGCAAGCCATGGGAAAAGAAAAATGGGAGAAAGCCATGGATGAAGAAATGGATGCCTTGGAAGCAAATGCTACATGGGAATTGGTACCTTTGCCTAAAGGTAAGAATGCAATTGGCTGTAAGTGGGTTTATAAGGTGAAGCACAATGCAGATGGTTCTGTGAACAGATACAAGGCAAGATTAGTAGTCAAGGGGTATGCACAAACATATGGCATTGACTATGAAGAAACATTCAGTCCGGTTGCAAGGATGGCAACCGTAAGAGCAGTCATTGCTATGGCTGCATCAAAGGGATGGTCTTTACATCAGATGGATGTAAAGAATGCCTTCTTGCATGGTGATTTGCAAGAAGAGGTCTATATGGAGCAGCCACCAGGTTATGTGCATGCTGTTCATCCTGAGTTTGTTTGCAGGTTGAAGAAAGCCTTGTATGGCTTGAAGCAAGCACCTAGAGCATGGTCTGACAAGATAGGACAGTATCTTGTCACTATTGGCTTTCAGATTTCCAAGGCAGATTTCTCACTTTATGTGAGAAAAACAGAGAAAGGTATTATGCTACTTGTCATTTATGTTGATGATTTGATTATGACAGGTGACAGTGATGAAGATATCCTTCATGTGAAAATGCTATTGAAGCAGAAGTTTGAGATGAAGGATTTGGGAGAGCTGCGTTATTTCTTGGGCATTGAGGTGATTAGATCACCAAGTGGGATACAGCTCTTGCAGAGGCAGTATGGATTGGACATGCTGTCCAAATATGGGATGACGGGCTGTAAGCCTATTTCAGTTCCTTTGGAGCAGAATGTGAAGCTGAGCACAGATACAGGTGAGCTTCTAGAAGACCCTACTATGTACAGACGCATAGTAGGAAGTTTGATTTATATGACTATTACCAGGCCAGATTTGAGCTATGCTGTTGGATTAGTAAGTCAGTTTATGCAGGCTCCAAGGAAACCACATTTGGATGCGGCTAGACGCATACTCAGGTATGTGAAGTCCACATTGCAGTATGGACTATTTTATGAGACTGGGATTCAGATACAGCTGCATGGATACACTGATGCTGATTGGGCTGGTAGTATTTCTGATAGACGATCTACCAGTGGATATGTGTTCTCTTTTGGGAGTGCTGCAGTCACTTGGAGCAGCAAGAAACAGCCTACAGTTGCCTTGTCGAGCACAGAGGCTGAGTACAGGGGTGCAGCAATGGCTGCATGTGAGGTAGCTTGGTTACATAAGCTACTTTATGATATGCATCAGTCTACAGATGGGCCAGTTGTCATTTATTGTGACAACATGAGTAGTATACACTTGGCAAATAACCCAGTCTATCATGCTAGAACAAAGCACATTGAGGTGCATTATCACTATGTGCGAGAGAGGGTTTTACTAGGTCTTATTGATCTAGTTTATGTCAGCACAGAGGATCAGGTAGCTGACATATTCACGAAGGCATTGGGCGCAGAGAAGTTGCGCAAGTTCAGAGACCTGCTTGGTGTGCAGGAATTGGGATTGAGCTCGAGGGGGAGTGTTGAGATATCGAGCTCCACTCGTGATACGCCAGGGTGACCGTTGTGCATTTATGTCACCGACGTGTTAGTTGCAGATGCGGTTGGTACATCGCCCATGAATAATAGCTACATGATAGCTATCCTTATCTACTCTAGTTCGTGGCTCAGTTAGTATGCCACCTTAGTTAGTTGAGTTTGGTTTGAGACCCATATAGAGGGTTCTTCTATTTCTTTGTACTTGAGTTCTTTTGGCTTACACAACTAAGAAGAGGAAAACTGTTTGCAGCCTCCACCCTTGTGTGTCTTCCCCCATTGTGCAAGCAAGAAAGCTTCAAGCGAGACTCCTTCCTTCTCTCCCACAATCTTGACAGATAGTCCGATGGGGTTTGAATCACTGAGAATTGGTGATTCGGGCCCTTCTTGTGAAGAGCGGCATGAACTATTGCCCTCTCAATGTCAGCTTCCATGGATGGATCTTCTTCATCACCCAACTCCTTGTTGCCAACACTGGAGGTTCTCCCTCTAGCCATGATGGTGGCTCCTTGGCCATGGATGGCTCCTTGGAATGGCCCTTGGCATTGTCCTCTGCTAAGCTTGGAACACTGCCTTTTGAAGTGTCCAGGCTCGTTGCAATGGAAGCAACAGAGATTGCGGCCATTACCTTGTATAGGAACGAAGTTGTTGACAGCATTGGTCCTAGCTTTCTTCCTTTGTCCCTGATTTTGGCCCTGCGCTCTCTTAGCCTGAGACCTATACATTCCCTTGTTTTGATCCTTGTAAGACCAAGTCTTGTTATTCATTGGCTTGGTCTGCACCTCCTGTATTATTGGTGTAGTTTGAATGAGTGTGTCTTGTAGGTTCCATGGGCACATTGATTCCAAGCAGGTGTTTATGGGTGGATTTAACCCAGCACAAAAATGACACATGTTGTGTCATATCCATTTGTGGCACGTACTTTAAGAGAGAGACGAACTTTGAATAATATGCATCAAGGGATAGTCCAAGCTGCTTTAATTCATAGAATTCGTTCATCTTCTGTGTGCGGTAGACAGGTGGCAGATATCTCCCTGGCACAACTTTTTTAAGCTTCTCCCAAGTGACTATCCCTTCTGAGATCCTTGGTCTCTACACCATTGTTTCCACCAAAGTCTTGCTTCGCCGGTAAGCTTCAGTTTGGCGAGCATAGCTTGGTTAGCGGGTGCAGTTCCTGCTGCCTCAAAATAGTCCTCCATGGACTCGATCCAGATCTCAGCGTTAGTTTGGACAGTCCTTCCCTTACCATCGAATTCAAGTGGCTTGATTTGTTTGAGAAGGAACTTCTTCTCTTGAATTACAGCTGTACTTAGTGCAGGGGTTGGGCTAGGAATCTGCACTTGAGGTTGCACCTGGGCAATAAGATTCTTTATGTTAAAACTTACCAAACGTTTCTCACATTACATTAATATGCCCAGTGTGGCTTTTAGTCAAGTGATCTAATCACTCCACTCCTTTACCAACACTTACCGCCATGACAGACAGTGATAAAAATCTTATTCATTCATGTGGGCATAACCCTTTTGAGTACATTTATTTTGGAAAAGTAGAACAAGCTGATTGGCGCATCAGTTTGGGGAAAATAGGATTGTGTTACATTCAGCTACAGGGACTGAGTAATAATATGGAGAGGAGTCATCGATTCTCAGGAATCGATAGGTCATAGGAAGCTTGGGGTATCCCTTCCTTTGATACCCGTTCTTCTCATAACGTCCCAGCACCTTGATTCTGTCGGCAGGGATCACTTGAGTCACTTCTTTGTACACATACTTGTTATGCTTGACTTTTCGACTGCAGGCATACAGGGTTGCGTTTGTGTGAGCCTCGACAAAGATGAACAGCTTCACGATTTTTAAATCCTCCATCCACTTGATTCTCTTCAAGTTGGTCTGAAGATACGCAAGTCGGTGGGCTACTTGTCAAGATTGTGGGAGAGAAGGAAGGAGACTCGCTTGAAGCTTTCTTGCTTGCACAATGGGGGAATACACACAAGGGTGGAGGCTGAAAACAGTTTTCCTCTTCTTAGTTGTGTAAGCCAAAAGAACTCAAGTACAAAG
Organism: Lygodium microphyllum; assembly: GCF_053477565.2. Classification (NCBI taxonomy): domain Eukaryota; kingdom Viridiplantae; phylum Streptophyta; class Polypodiopsida; order Schizaeales; family Lygodiaceae; genus Lygodium; species Lygodium microphyllum. Next base: position 75,987,899 of record NC_141154.1, on the reverse strand, counting down.
AAATAGAAGAACCCTATATATGGGTCTCAAACCAAACTCAACTAACTAAGGTGGCATACTAACTGAGCCACGAACTAGAATAGATAAGGATAGCTATCATGTAGCTATTATTCATGGGCGGTGTACCAACCGCATCTGCAACTGACACGTCGGGGACATAAATGCAAAACGTTCACCCTGGCGTATCACGAGTGGAGCTCGATATCTCAACACTCCCCCTCGAGCTCAATCCCAATTCTTGCACACCAAGCAGGTCTCTGAACTTGCGCAGCTTCTCTGCGCCCAATGCCTTCGTGAATATGTCAGCTACCTGATCCTCTGTGCTGACATAAACTAGATCAATAAGACCTAGTAAAACCCTCTCTCGCACATAGTGATAATGCACCTCAATGTGCTTTGTTCTAGCATGATAGACTGGGTTATTTGCCAAGTGTATACTACTCATGTTGTCACAATAAATGACAGCTGGCCCATCTGTAGACTGATGCATATCATAAAGTAGCTTATGCAACCAAGCTACCTCACATGCAGCCATTGCTGCACCCCTGTACTCAGCCTCTGTGCTCGACAAGGCAACTGTAGGCTGTTTCTTGCTGCTCCAAGTGACTGCAGCACTCCCAAAAGAGAACACATATCCACTAGTAGATCTTCTATCAGAAATACTACCAGCCCAATCAGCATCAGTGTATCCATGCAACTGTATCTGAACCCCAGTCTCATAAAATAGTCCATACTGCAATGTGGACTTCACATACCTGAGTATGCGTCTAGCCGCATCCAAATGTCGTTTCCTTGGAGCCTGTATAAACTGACTTACCAATCCAACAGCATAGCTCAAATCTGGCCTGGTAATAGTCATATAAATCAAACTTCCTACTATGCGTCTGTACATAGTAGGGTCTTCTAGAAGCTCACCTGCATCTGTGCTCAGCTTCACATTCTGCTCCAAAGGAACTAAAATAGGCTTACAGCCTGTCATCCCATATTTGGACAGCATGTCCAATCCATACTGCCTCTGCAAGAGCTGTATCCCACTTGGTGATCTAATCACCTCAATGCCCAAGAAATAACGCAGCTCTCCCAAATCCTTCATCTCAAACTTCTGCTTCAATAGCATTTTCACATGAAGGATATCTTCATCACTGTCACCTGTCATAATCAAATCATCAACATAAATGACAAGTAGCATAATACCTTTCTCTGTTTTCCTCACATAAAGTGAGAAATCTGCCTTGGAAATCTGAAAGCCAATAGTGACAAGATATTGTCCTATCTTGTCAGACCATGCTCTAGGTGCTTGCTTCAAGCCATACAAGGCTTTCTTCAACCTGCAAACAAACTCTGGATGAACGTCATGCACATAACCTGGTGGCTGCTCCATATAGACCTCTTCTTGCAAATCACCATGCAAGAAGGCATTCTTTACATCCATCTGATGTAAAGACCATCCCTTTGATGCAGCCATAGCAATGACTGCTCTTACGGTTGCCATCCTTGCAACCGGACTGAATGTTTCTTCATAGTCAATGCCATATGTTTGTGCATACCCCTTGACTACTAATCTTGCCTTGTATCTGTTCACAGAACCATCCGCATTGTGCTTCACCTTATAAACCCACTTACAGCCAATTGCATTTTTACCTTTAGGCAAAGGTACCAATTCCCATGTAGCATTTGCTTCCAAGGCATCCATTTCTTCATCCATGGCTTTCTCCCATTTTTCTTTTCCCATGGCTTGCTCAAAAGAAGTGGGTTCTGGTTCCTGTATCACTTTGACCATATATGCATAGTGAATGGCTGTAAATCCATCATATTTCAGCCTATCCACAGGATACCTAGCTCTGGTAGACCTACGCAAAGTAGGCTCACTTCCAGGTGCTCTCAAAACATCCCTGGTCTTTCTTACTCCAGGTGTAACAATAGATGGGATACCCAACTCATCATCAATGCTCTGTTCTGAGCCACTGGATTCACCATCCACATAAGAGTGACCTGCATTCACATCAAACATGGGCTGATCAACCTTCTCTTTTCCTTTTCGTGATACCTGCATACCACTATCTGCATTGCTTTGAGAAGATTCTCCTGATCTCAATCTGCCTGTCCATGGCGAAGAATGTGAACCACTGCTAGAGGATGCTCTAGGTCCACTAATATTTTGTGACTGCTGCTGTGAATTCTGTACAGCATTACCATTTTGTGCATCTACATCATCAATTACATTTACTGGTTTATACCAGCTACTCATCTCATCAAAAACAACATCTCTGCTCACTGTAAACTTACGAGTAGAAGGGTTATAGCATCTATACCCTTTTTGCTGCAGAGAGTAACCAATAAAGATGCACTTCTCAGCTTTTGGATCCAACTTGGATCTCAACTCATCTGGCACATGTACATAGGCAATGCAACCAAAGATTTTCAAATGAGAAATATCTGGTTTCCTACCAGTATACCTCTCCTCTGGAGTCATTCCATGTATTGCTGCAGTGGGAGTCCTGTTCATTATGTAGACTGCTGTAGCAACTGCTTCAGCCCAATAAAAATCTGGCAGGTCTTTTTCGTTGAGCATGGCACGAGACACCTCTCCAATATGTCTGTTTTTTCTTTCTGCAATTCCATTTTGCTGTGGGGTATGACTGCATGAATATTGCTGCTTTATGCCATGCTCCTGCAGGAACCTTGCAAACTCATTTGAGAGGTACTCTCCCCCTCCATCTGACCTTAGGCATTTTACTTGCAGACCTGTTTCTTTTTCAACCATAGCTTTAAGAGTTTTGAAATGACCAAAAACTTCACTTTTCTTTTTCATAAAATACACCCAAACTTTTCTGCTATAGTCATCAATAAAACTGACAAAATAATGACAGCCTCCAAGAGATGCAGCTTTAGTAGTCCACACATCAGAGTGGATTAATTCCAATGGCTTCTTACTCTCTTGAACATGTCTAGGAAATGGTTTCCTTGCCTGTTTTCCAAACTGACAGGCTTCACATACCTTATGCATTTCTGCAACCTTGAATTTAGGCAATCCAGCAACAATATTTTGGGCCTGCATTGATTTAAGTCGCTGTACATTAACATGACCAATGCGTTTATGCCAGATATCAATATCTGCAACTACACCGGTCCCATGTGCAAACATTGCTGCACTCAATTCAGACATGTCTGCATCCAACGTAAACATTCTGCCCTTCTTCTTTCCTTTTGCTATCAAGCGACCTTTATTTTTCATATCCTCAACAAAGCATCCATGAGGATTAAATCTGACCTGCAAGCCCTGCTCAACCATTTGACCGACAGAAACCATATTCTTGGTGATATTCGGGACATGAAATACATCGGACAGGTATTTCTTTTTCCCATCCTGCATAGACAAGGGAATTTTTCCAATCTGCACAATAGGATGTGCAGTATCATCACCAGTCTCCACAAATCCTGGTTTTTCCATTTTTCTTGCATCCTCCATCCATTCTGCATGACCTGTCATGTGGTTTGATGCACCTGAGTCAACATACCATACATCATTGCTTTCTTCTGCACTTGTCACAGAATTGTTCATGTGCTGCACCATAAACAAGTGCTCATTTCTGTCATCACCCTGTCTACTAGAAGATGCATAATTCCCTTGTTGCAGTTTTCCATTCATGATGCCATTCTGCTTTTTATAGCAGTCTTTAGCCATATGACCCATTTTACCACAGTAGTAGCATTCAACATTACTGTTTGCATTTTGGCCTCTTTGCCATCCACCACGACCTCTTTGGCTCCCCTTGCCTCTAGAGTTACCACGTCCTCCTCCATAGGACTGGTTTTCTTGAGTTTGCTGCATATTCTGATTTCTGCCACGGCCTGCAAATCGGCCTCCTCTACCTCTGCCTCTACCTCTTCCAGCATTTGAGTAGAAGACAGCTTCTTTTGAAGTTCCTCCTGAAGAAGATGCACCACCATTTCTCTGCTCCTCAGAAATTAGAAGAGCAATCAACTCCTCAAAATCAGGAAATCTTTCACGGACGGAAATGGATGTTCGGAACTGTGCATAATCCTTTCCTAGACCATTCAAGGTCACGGAAACTAAATCATCATCTTCCACTGGCGACCCAATGGAAGCAAGTGCATCTGCAATCTTCTTCACCTTCATGTGGTAGTCATTGATGCTCATATTTTCTCTTTGCACATTGTGCAACTCTTGCTTGAGCTGCATTTTCCTGGCTTGCGTATTTGTGCTATACATCTTTGACAGAGTATCCCATGCCTCCTTTGGCGTACTTGCATCCTGAATATGCACAATCATAGAGTCTGAAATGCTGATAGACAGCCAGTACATAACTTTCCTGGCTCTCTCATGCCATGCTTTGAATGCTTGCATTTGCTGTTGATTGGGAACATCAGGAAGAACTGGTTCTTCTTCATTTCCTGCAACAAATTCCCAATATCCTTTTCCCATAAGGAAATTCGTCATTCTAAACTTCCATGCCTGGAAGTTGTTCTTGTCAAGCTTTTCAGTGACAATCTGTGAAAGAGAATCAGACGCCATTACAGAATACTGCAAGAAATTCTGTCACTGCAAAAAACACAGCTTCACCCTCACAAGGGCAAATCTGCAAAACTGGCGAAAGTGGTATTTGACTACACAGTCACTTCCTAGTGACGATTTTGCATAAACAGGAACCAAGGATGATTCTGAAACTCCCAATGTCTTTGCGCACAAGCATACGATGCAATTTCTACAGTAACTTTTCACCGACCTGTAGAACAGTGGCTGCACAGCATAAAACTGAACCTTTTCCTGAGTGCGTGCAGAAAACTTCCATCTGCAAAACAGGCCCCGAAATGGCCTCAAATAAAAAAAACAAGGTCGCCGAGGGCTAAAGCCATTGCCCGCAGCATATACTGCCCTCTTGCTTCACCGCGAAGGGCGTCTCAACCTGAGACAATGCACTCCTGCAATTTCCGGCTGTGCTACCTGCAGAGATCTGCTCCCAAAACAGAAAATGAAAGCAACACTACTCCTCTTACCAGACCACTGCGAGCTTGGCTTGCTTTCTTGAGCTCCTTACCACGAACAAGGCTCTGATACCATGTCAAGATTGTGGGAGAGAAGGAAGGAGACTCGCTTGAAGCTTTCTTGCTTGCACAATGGGGGAATACACACAAGGGTGGAGGCTGAAAACAGTTTTCCTCTTCTTAGTTGTGTAAGCCAAAAGAACTCAAGTACAAAGAAATAGAAGAACCCTATATATGGGTCTCAAACCAAACTCAACTAACTAAGGTGGCATACTAACTGAGCCACGAACTAGAATAGATAAGGATAGCTATCATGTAGCTATTATTCATGGGCGGTGTACCAACCGCATCTGCAACTGACACGTCGGGGACATAAATGCAAAACGGTCACCCTGGCGTATCACGAGTGGAGCTCGATATCTCAACACTACTATGTAATATATTCCTGATTCACCCGTCCATCTTCGTTCCACGTATAGGGGGTGAAGGATTGTAGATGCAGTCTAGAATATTCATCATGCCTAGCCTCCATTGATAATCTGAAGCATGCATTGCAGTCATAAACATAACCTAGAACACCAAGAATTTGTTCCATGCTTCGTGACTCTGCAGTCCAACATCCATAAGTAAGTAAGGAAATGTTCTTAACGGCAACATTGCTCTACTTTCCCCCATTAAGTTCCCTTGTAAATATTAGATCTCGTTGGTCGCTCTGATACCAACTGTAACGTGTCCCCCTGTCCACTTATAGGACACATCTTAGCAGCCCATCGGAAAGAGAGTCTAGAAAGCGCTGCTCGGTACTCACAAGGAATGTCATGGGGTTTGCGATCAAGGTCTTCCCGAGTCTGCCACAAAGCGAAAGCATCTGGCCGTTCCCACTTAGGACTGACCTGAATTAGGGTTTTCCTAATAGTCAAGTTTCTAGGAAGTAACTAGCGTCGAGCCCCAGATGAACCACTTTGCGCAAAAACATCAGGGTCGAAGCGGATTTATACTGCACTTGGTTCAAGGAGAATGGAAAATGAGAGGGATGTGAAGCTCGACGTCTCTGCTTGTAAGGCATAGTCCCATTCCATTCCCCTAAAACAACATAAATCGGGACTCTAACTCTATTGATTCTAGGCTATCGCTACTTCGCTATCAATTCCTTCGAGAAAAGTTTCCGGCTAACCCGAACCACTCTTCCGTAGGATGGACCCAGAGTCACGTCCACCGCACTTACCTCGGGTTGCTTAGTTGTCCCACATTATGTTTGACATGCAAAAACAGCAAACAGATGTGGGCATAGGATTATTGTGGTCATAGAGCTACTTCACCCAAGGTGGCAATGGCTTTTTCGATGGGGTGATTTCAGGTTGGTGAATTTTTTCCTCATCATTTGAAGATGATTATTCCTCCTCCTTAAGGATAGGGACATTTCTTAGGACTGGTTCATAGTGGACTACTTCTTAACTTTGATGATAAAGTGTAAGAACTTGCCTTCTCCTCCTCCTTCAATGTATGTAGCTACTCCTTGAACACCACATCACGACTCACGATGATCTTCTTTGCCTCTTGGTCATATAACTTGTAAGCCTTCTGCTCATCACTATAACCCAAGAATATACATTTTTTGCTTTTTGGTTTTAACTTGTTTCTTTTCTCATCTGGAACATATGCATAACATTCACATCCAAATATTCTGAAATGTGAGATAGATGGTCTCTTACCAGTGTAAGCCTCATGAGGTATTTTTCCCTTGAGAGCCTTTGTATAGCTCCGATTTAGAATGTAGACTATAGCATTAACAACTTCAGCCCAAAAATGGTTAGGCAATCCCTTGCCCTTTAGCATGCATCATCTTTCCATCTCCACAAAATGGTGTGATTCCTACATTCCACAACACCGTCCTGTTGAGGTGTGTGAGGCATCGTCAATTGACGCTTGATCCCTTTTCTCTTGCAAAAGTCTTCAAACTCCTTTGAGTTGAACTCACCACCACCATCTATTCTAAATTTCTTCACACTTTTCCCTGTTTCATTCTCAACAAGTTTTAGCCATTCTTTAAACTTACAAAAAGCTTGAGCCTTATCACGAAGAAAGTACACCCACATCTTCCTACTGTAGTCATAAAAAATCAACATAAAATAAGAAGATCCTCCCAAGGCCTATGCATGCATCTTACCGCACAAGTGAGCATGCACCAACTCTAGAGGAGCATGTGCTCTATTCTTGCTTTCCTATGAAAGTGTCTTTCTCTGTTGCTTGCCCATCATACAAGCTTCACATGGTTCCTTCAATTCAGTCACACTGCAGGTAGGTGAGAAACCATACCTTGCTTTTGCACTCCTTGTGCATCTCCTTCAACATCGCAAATCCGATGTATCCAAACCTTTCATGCCAAAGCTTACTTGTGCCCGCTCTAATAGTGGCTATAAGAGCACTTTGCTCATACAGATTGTTCCTTCTTTCTCCTTTTCCACAACAATTTTGCTAGCAACCAATAAGATATTTCTCCTAATTTCGGGAACATACAACACATTTGAAAGCTTTTTGACTTCACCATTTGCAGCAAAAAAATAAATAGTACATGTGCCCGTAGCAGGGCATTTTGCATAATTCCCAACCGTCACAGTGATGGATTCTTGTAGAGGCTGCATAGAACTATATAGACCTTTCTTGTTAGTCATGTGATGGGAGGCCCCACTATCCAACACCCATGAGTCAATGGTAGATTCTTCTTGCGTCGAGGAGCACACTTCCTCAATGGTCACCGTGAATAACTCCATAGATGTATTGGCTATCTCTTTCCCTTTACTTTTAAGGGTACCATTCTTTTCATATGCCTTCTTGACATGACAATCTGCAATTGCATGTCCTTTGTTCTTACAATAGAAGCACTCTCCTTGAAACTTCTTCTTACCGCCCTTCTTCTCATTGTTGCCATCATTTTTTGTGGAGGAACCACCTTTGCCTTTTTCATTTGCAGAGAAGATTCTGCATTAGTCCCCGGCACAGTCTCCAAAAGCTCAAAAAAGTCAAGGATAGTTGCAATTTTGAGCTTCCACAAGGTGTAGTTTGTACCATCTAACTTGCCTTCATTGAAGGTTGGTGGACGAATAAGTGTTTGAATAGTTGGTACAATAGCACCACCTCCTGAACCGCTTCCCGATGTGCCATAACCGCTTCTCAATGCGCCATAACCGCTTCTACAAGTCGACATAGTTTCTCTTTGGTGTTAAAGACTTTGCCTCTTGTGCACTCTTTGATTCGTAGAGCTACCTGGGCTCTAATACCATGTAAAAATTACATGGTGCAGCGAACAGAATCTGAGAAAGAGATAGAGAGTATACAACATATAAGAGGAGAATTTCAAAAAATTCTTCAGCTCCAAATAACTAATACAAAGATGGCTCTATCCATCTATGCGCTTTCACTGTGAAGCTTAGATGGTGATCTAGACAGAAGATAGATGAAGAGCTTAAGGCTAGCTAGAATAACTCTGACTGGGTGAAAGTTAGATGATTGATGGTTGTGAAGGGGTTTAGCTTTTATAGCCTATGAGGGGGGTCATGATGGATGACCTTCCATATACACTTATGTATGTTGACCTTCCATGTGCACATGTGTTTGTTGACCTTCCATATGCACATGTGTCTATTGACCTTCCATGTGCCCATGTGTATGTTGACCTTCCATGTGCCCATGTGTCTATTGGCCTTCCATATGCACATGTGTCTATTGACCTTCCATGTGCACCTCCACTAGTTGGCTAGGGAATATTTCCTTTACCATTGGCTAGGGCCCCCGATAACTCCCTTACCCTCCTACAACTCGATGAAATGTGCCTCAAGTTGCTAACAACTTAACTACTCTATCTAACCCAAAGATTAGACCCACAACGGTCACCTTTTTGCCATCCAGTCACATAGACCTCATCTGACATACAAGTCAAGACTCAACCAATATCCGGGCTCACATATGGCTTCTCCTCATAATGGGGGCCTTACAACTTTGAGCACCATGGATCATTGGTGGCACCTTATGAGGGTAGGGCATTGAGCATATATAACAGTGGTTTCATAGTAAGTCAACATATAATGGAGCACTTGTGCAATGACTCTTAGTTTCTCCTCTGGGATATTTTCCAAATTAACCCCATCTGTAGAGCTATTGCTTATCCCCCAATTATTGAGTTACTTGAGTCACATTAGAGACCCTAATATATTTCCCTGATCTTGCCTTGATACCTAGGGTTTTCTCAATCAATTTTGGAGTGAACTCAATGGCTACTTTTTTGTCTTCATCAGTTGAGTAATCTACATTGAGGACATGAACCAAATAGTTCAAGTATCAAGGTTGTAGTTTCTTATGATACCATCACACATCATGAAATGAATGGGTGTGTTTGACATGCTCAATTAGGCCACACTAGATGACCAAATTTTGGATAGCTTGATGCCTAGTTACCAAGTTTGTGAGGTTGGTAAGCACTTTGAGTGGCCTACTTCCCATTTTTGTATATTCATATCATAGTCCAACAAAGAACACAACTTTATCTTCATTGAGGGCATCCTTTATGCGTATGGGGGTTGGGATAGGTTTGAGAGCAGAAACACATTTGGACACCATCTACAAAACAAAAAATTAGATATAAAATTTTGTCATAGAAACAATTATAAAAAATGTTTACTCACAAGCTTTTTACCTAGTTAACCTTTTATCATAACAAGAAATTTTACAGCGGGTGGGTTAGGTATTTTATTGGTTGACTTCTTTCATTGATTGATTGAGAGTAGTACTTCTCAAGCTTGATTAGGGTTGGTCATCAAGCTTCCTCCCCTTGCACAAATAGCGCAAGATTATGAGCTTGGAAACTTGGTTTCAATGTTTATGGTTATTTTTGGGTTTTAGGGTTGTGAAACGTTTTATTTGTATATACAAGAAGAGCCATTTATTGAAGAATAGAGGTGCTATGAACCCACCAGTTGTAGAAGTCTAGATTGTACTCTAAGTCGGCAAGATCATCCAGGTTATCAAGGTAGATAAGAAATTCACAAACATATGACGTGATGTTAGCTAGGAGTGAATGTCCATTAAACTGATTGGCAATATGGAGTTCTTTAGATGGCAACTTATCGATGAGGAATGGATGGTGAAGTAACTCCTTGGGTGGAGATAGTATATGAGACTCAATGACTCAATGATGGTGCAAAGAGATGTGGTATCGTAGTATGTAGGATTGTACTTTAGGAAGCTTATAATCTTTCTATTTTTAGTAGTGGTAATGATCTTGCTTTTGGATGTTGTAGTCTCATGTCAAAAGGAATACCATTTTTTTAAGAAATGAGTGGTAGATCCACATAATTGTTCTAAGTCGTTGACATCACAAGGGTCCTTAATGTCAAGAATTGCGTGGTGGGGGGACTTGCTTGAGCTACTACACCAAACACACACTATCTACACAAGAGGAAGCTCACTTAAGAACATAAAGAGAAATGGAGGCCAAAACGTTTCTTGCTGATTTCTTATTCTTCTTCCTCACACTATACAATGTACACAAAGTATAGATAAGATACAACATAAAGGAAAGTGGCCTACTAAGTCAAACAGTGCATAATAGACTACACTAATCGACTAGCACTATATATTTGCTAGTTATAGGTAGGTGTAGTAAACTAAATATAATAAGTGATAAGTCAGTAGCCATGTCAGTATCATAATGACCACCAACGTGCTAAGTGTAGACGTTGAAAGGTGAGAAGGATCGAAGCTTGCACACGAGCTATGGCGGGAGAGCAAGAGCAAGAAAGAGAGAGACAAGAAATGGGAACTCCAACAGTCACAATGTGTGACCGGGCCTTCCTTTATTTACTAGTCACTAAAAAATGAATGTAAAGAATAAAGTGACGTGACGGGCACCCTCCACCTGCAGTGTGTAGTGGCGGATACTGTCAGTGTAGTAATACACGGGGTGGCATGGCGGAGGCGCCTTTACCCCAACAACCTCCCACTTAAAGGCGAATTTGCCCCAAGAGAGAGAAAAGAAAAGAAAAAGACAATACAACTGTACATAGGTACAAGGGATGAGGAAAGGCATCATCTCATCCAACGCCCATCAATCTCCTGAAGAAGGCAAAACGCTCAGTAGTGAGGCTTTTCGTGAGCAGATCTGCAGGATTCTTGTCAGTGGAGATCTTAACAAGGTCAACAGACTTGTCCTCCACAACACCACGTATGAAGTGATACCTCACCTCAATGTGTTTCGTCTTCGCATGAAAGACCGGATTCTTAGCCAACTGAATGGCACTCATAGAATCCGAATGCAGTGTAGGTATAGCATCAATCCCACTAGACGGCCTAGCCATATGGCCTCCTTGCAAGCCTCAGTGGCTGCAACATACTTGGCCTCAGTGGTAGACAAAGCCATACACTTCTCAACCCTGGACATCCAAGAGACAGCACCTCCAGCATAGGTGAATACATAGCCAGAAGTGGACTTCCTACTATCTGCATGTCCTGCATAATCGGAGTCAGTGTACCCCACGACTCTTGGATCCTGGCTGCCATAGCAAATACACATATCTGTTGTGTCCTTCAGGTACCTCATGATACCCTTCACGACATCCCAATGTTTCCTACCAGGTGTAGCCATATAGCGTGCCACAACACCAATTGCAAAGGCAATATCTGGATGAGTGGCTATCATGGCATACATCAAACTGCCCACGGCTGAAGCATAAGGGATCTGGGCCATCTCGACCCTGTGCTCATCTGTCTGCGGACAATCGGCATGTGATACCTTCACATAAGAAGGCAATGGACAGCCAATAGGCTTTACGTCCTGCATGCAGAAGCGCTCAAGGACTTTATGAATATACTCCCTCTGTGACAAGTAGAGGAGTCCCTGATGCCTGTCGCGTCTAATGCGCATACCAAGTATGTGAGAGGCCTGTCCCAAATCCTTCATCTCAAAGCTCTTCTTCAGCTGAGATTTAAGAGCATCTAGCTCATCATGAGCTTTCCCTGCTATTAGCATATCATCCACATAGAGTACCAAAATAAGCAATGAACCATCACAGGCTTTCTTCGTGTAAAGACACGGATCCATAGCACTCCTGCTGTAGCCTTGTGACTGCATAAAGGCATCAAACTTATGATACCATTCCCTAGGTGCCTGCTTCAAGCCATAAAGACTTTTCTTTAACTTGCACACTAGGTGCTCCCTGCCAGGTTCTGCAAAGCCCTTAGGTTGCTCCATATAGATCTCATCATGCAAGTTTCCATGTAAGAAAGCCGTCTTGACATCCATCTGATATAGATCTAAGTCAAGCTGAGCAACCAAAGCCAAGACCAAGCGCAGGGTGGTCATCTTAACCACAGGAGAAAAGACCTCATCAAAGTCTACACCATGCTCCTGCTTAAAACCCTTTGCTACCAATCTAGCCTTGTATGCCGGCTTGGGGTGTCCAGGGGTACTTTTCAGCTTGTATACCCACTTGCATGGCAAAGCCTTCTTGCCCTTAGGCAAGGCAACCAAATCCCAAGTCTCATTCTTATGCAAGGAGTCGATCTCAGACTGCATAGTCCTCTCCCAGGAGTGATTGTCACCCCTGCGCATAGCCTCATCATAAGTGAAAGGCTCTCCTACATCTGTAACCAAAATATAATGCATAGAGGGCTGAAATCTATCAGGTGGACGTCTGTCTCTAGTAGACCGTCTCACTGCAGGCTCTGTTGCTTGCCCAGCTGCCTGTCCAACACCTTGACCATGAGCATCTGCTGCAGCTATAGGCTGTCCAACTGGCTGTGCAGGAGCTCTAGGCTCCTCCTAAAAGATCACTCTACGGATCTCAACCACTTTCTCAGGCTGCCTGTGCATCTTGTCTTCATGGAAGACTACATCATGGCTGCGTGCTATTTTCCGCACCTGCGGATCCCATAGGCGATAGCCCATCTCTCCTGAATCACCATAACCAAGAAAGATGCATTTAATGCTCTTTGGATCCAACTTACTCCTCTTGTCCTTGGGCACATGGCAGAATGCCTGACATCCAAAGACACGGAGATGCACATAAGAGGGTGGCTTACCAGCCCAAACTTCCTCTGCAACCTGGAAATCCAATCCACTAGAAGGTGATCGGTTTATGACATGCACTGCCATACTAATTGCCTCAACCCAAAAGCTCTGTGGTAGGCCTGCATGGCTAAGCATAGAGCGGACACGCTCCTGAATAGTCCTGTTCATGCGCTTAGCCAAACCATTCTGGGTGGGGGTGTAAGGGGCAGTCAACTGATGCTTAATACCCCTGTCATCACAAAACTGCTCAAAAGCATGTGGGACATATTCTCCCCCATTGTCAGTCCTAAGGCATTTCAGCCTATACCCAGTCTGGTTCTCAACAAGAGCAAGCCAACACTGAAAGACTGCCAAGACATCGGACTTTTTCTTTATGGGATAAGCCCACACTTTCCTAGAAAAATCATCAATGAAGGTAACAAAGTACTTCGCGCTACCCATAGACATACACGGCATGGGCCCACAAACATCTGAATGCACCAAAGCCAAGGGCTCACTCATGCATGGCCTACCCGATTTCTTATGCGTAGACCTATTCTACTTACCATAAAGACAATGATCACACGAGTCAAAATGTGCATAGTCCAAAGGTGGAAGATACTGCAAACCAGATAACATTTTCATTCCCTTCAAAGACATATGCCCCAAATGGGCATGCCAAAGTGATACATGTGGGATAGAGCCCACTGCCAAAACATGGTCTATAGAAGACCCAGATACAACAAGAGGATAGAGGCTGCCAGCCTTGGCGCATCTAGCAAGCACAAGTTTGCCTTTGGTAATCTGCACAGGTACATGACGTACATCCCTGAGCAAAAAGAAACTGCCAGTGGAAAACTGCAACTGAATACCTCCACAACCCACAATATCAAGAGACCTATCATCTCCAAGTCTAACTGATCCAGATACAGTACGGTAAGAGTGAAACCACTCATGGTAAGGCGTCACATGGAAGGACGCACCTGAATCCAATAACCAGCATTGTGCATACATACTAGGTGTCTCAGTCAAGTGTGAAGCATCAGAAGAACTAGCTGCAAGTATGAACTCATCACTACCATCGGAATCCTCGGTCTGCATGACATTAATTTCTTCAATCTTGACGCTGGACTTCGCAGGAACTATGCTGCGATTAGAGGACTTCTCCTGCACTTTCTCTTTGCCCTTATCCTTGCGCTTCTCATTGCGCAACTCATGACACTATGGTCTGATATGGCCCTTTTTTCCACAATGATGACAAGTGACATTAGCGTTGCGCCCACGCGACTTACTACGCGACTTTCCACGAGATTTAGACTGACCCTTCTACGAGTCACGGCCACGGTTATTACCACGATCATTCCTGTCATTCCTGCCTCTAACTGTCAAAGCATGTGAAACACGAGAGGCATCCAAGTTTTTGCGATTAACCTCTTCCTGCAGAAGAGCACTCTCAACATCATTCAGTTTCAGAGTAGCACTAGAGACACATAGGGCAGTGCGGAATACATCCCATGACTCATTCAGAGTCCCAAGCAAGAAAAGAGGAGTTACTTCCTCTCCAAAGGTGATATCCTGGGAAGTCAGGTTCTTCAGTATAGCATGGAACTGGCTCAAGTGAGCAGACATAGTCGCATTATCCTTCATGCGCGCAGATCCATAAGCTGCTTCAACCAGTACATCTGACTCGCCAAACTTTTCTTATCATAAAGATTCTTGATCTTATTCCATAGATCCCATGCACTCTATGCTTCCTCAAATACATTATAATGTACCTGTTCAGTGAGAGACAATACAATCGTGGACTTGCATAGCTCATCAAGTTCAAGCCAGTCGTCATTGTCCATAGTTTCAGGCTGCTCCCCACTCAACCGAAGTGGCTTAATTTGAGATTTCTACACCAAGACCTGCCAAATTTGACTCTTCCAATAAGAGTAGTTGGTATCATCCAACTTTGTGATGTTAAATATGGCATTATCAGTCGAAGAGGATGCCATAATGCAGGTTGGAAATGCACAAACAATGTAAAACTGCTGGCTGTTTTATTGCAGAAAATGCCCAAAATCCACTGAAATGAGCTCCAAATGGCGAGAAAAGTGTGCCAAAAGATGCTGCCCACTTAGTACTAGGTGCGGTACACCAAATCAAGATATTTCAGCATAAAAAATACTGCTCAGTCCACCAATAAATGCTTGCTGTAATAAATTTCAGAATTGCAATAATGAGAGCAAACTGTCCCAAAACTAGATCTAATGTCAACTAAACAATGCTAGGTCCAAAGCCAGCATAAAGAGGACAAAGCAAAGCCAAATGACAGTGAAAATACATGAGCATAACACCGAGAGATGTCAAATAGCATCTGCCAGTAAGAGGCACACCCCAGACAATCTAGACAAAATATAGAACCAACTGCCAAAACCTGACACAAATAGGTGTCTGCTCAAAAGAAAGCGGATCCAAAATTGAGACTCGGCTCATAAGCATCCTGTGAACCAAGACATATACTCAATGCAACATCCAATTGTCGGAGTATAATCCCAAAGTCTCAATACATCCATAACTGCTCAATGACATAGACTACTCCAATAGCATGTAATCCCTGCTCAAGGTCAAGTAAGCATGCAAGATGCTCCCACTGGCACAAAAGGCGTACAATCGAGTTAAGGGCTCAAGCAACCCAAGACAAAGTACCAGTGACAAGTGACCAAGTCAATGCGTCATACGCTTCCCAAGAGCATGACATACATGAAGCAACTGATGTAGCAACCACTAAGCAAGACATAATCCCAATGGCAAGATCTCTGTCAAGTCAATACATCTAGTAGCAAGCCAAAGTCAATATCCCTGTGAGTCGGAAGTGCTCAAAACATCCAAATCGGAGCTCCAAAATATCTGTCAAGCATGGACAAACTAAGAGGCATCAACCACGGACCAAAGCATATAATGCATAGAGCTTATCCGTCAAGTACAGACAATAGGCATAAGCGGCCCAAATGCCAGTCAAGTTGACCAAACTGCCAATGACAAACCAATAACAACGGAGCAAATGCGATGCTCAAAAGCATTCCGGAATCATGATCATGAGTTCAAAGTCGATCCCCAAAGTGTAATACATCATGACATAACCCATAGCATACATCCGGTATCGATAGAGAAGCAATACATGTGACAAATGAGCTTCAGCCCGCTCATATACAGCAGCTCTAAACAGTCCAAAACTGTCAATTTCTAGCCCAAAAACAATGCCAAATCATGGGCAAATCGAATGCATACATTCTCAAGACATTAGGCATCATGTAGACCGCATACGGGCATCAAACAAGGTAACCGGAGTAGAGTATAAGTATCAAATGCCAATGCCAAGTGTGGCTGCCCTGTTTCCAGCACTGTATAACAGTAAATAACAATCCCAAATCAGCCAATATTTCAGGCCAAAATCATGGCATAATCATGTGCATACATTCCCAAGGCACTAGGCATCATGTAGACCGCATACGGGCATCAAATAGCACAACAGGAATGGAGTATAAGCAACAAATGCTAATGCCAATCGTGCTGCCCTGTTTTCAGCCTATTATGACAGTTTATGACAGTCCCAAATCTGAAGAAATCAGCCCCGAATGATCAAGACCAATGCCCAAAGCTTGAATGACATCAAACATGAAGTCTATAGCCCTCTTGATCAAGGTAGAGAGCAAGAAGCAATGGCCAAGTGTGGAGCTGAAGTAGACGAGTGCTAACAGCCTCGAAAAAAATGGTGCAATCTACCCTGTTGGTGCTGAACTTGCTGTTGCTCCACATGGGCTGAAAAGGGGGTAATGGGGGGCTCAAGAAGGGCCTATCAAAGGCCTATGACAAGCCTCTTTGAGCCTTGATAGGTGTAAGGCACAATATGAGGAGAATAAGCTTCAAGGGTTTGAAGCCATGGCTGCCCTTGCTATTTGCAACCTGTAGACTGAAATAAAACCCTGAGAGAATGATCAAATACCTCAGTATCAATGCCTTGAAGGTGCCTCAATAGGCCGGGAAGGTGCTCGGGAAGCCAGGGAGTGACGGGAGCTCGGGGAGATCGGATATGGCTGCTGGGATGGAGATCCAATGCGTGAAGGGAGTCGATGCGAAGGTAGAGAAGCACCGAGTCGAGCTCGAGCAAGAGGAAGCCAAGCTCTGATACCAGTTGAAAGGTGAGAAGGATCGAAGCTTGCACACGAGCTATGGCGGGAGAGCAAGAGCAAGAAAGAGAGGGACAAGAAATGGGAACTCCAACAGTCACAATGTGTGACCGGGCCTTCCTTTATTTACTAGTCACTAAAAAATGAATGTAAAGAATAAAGTGACGTGACAGACGCCCGCCACTTGTGCAGTGTGCAGTGGCGGGTACTGTCAGTGTAGTAATACACGGGGCGGCACGGCGGAGGTGCCTTTACCCCAACAGACGTGCAGATCAATCTAGTCAAGCGGTTCACCATCATCAATGTTTATACGTGTTGAGCTTGCCATCTCAACACTTCTCCTCAAGCTCAACTCTATCTCTGTAACTCCAACTAAGCTTCGGAAGTTTTGAAGCTTCTCTACACCCAATGCCTTTGTGAAAATGTCAACTATCTGATCCTACGGCTAACATATACCAAGTCAATCTCTCCTGCAATTACCTTCTCTCTCGCAAAGTGGTAGTGCACCTCAATGTGTTTTGTCCTAGAATGGAACAATGGATTCCTAGCTAGCTGCATGATGCTCATGTTGTCACAATGAATGAAAACTGGACCATCTCCTTGCATATCCAAATCACCTAATAACTTTTGCAGTCATACCACCTCACATGCTGCCATAGTAGTACCTCTATACTCAGCCTCTGTACTCGATAAAGCAACTGTAGGTTGCTTTTTGCTACTCCATGTAACTGTTGCACTACCAAGGAAAAACATGAATCCACTAGTAGATATTTTGTGTCTGACATGCTACCAGCCCCAATCAGCATAATCTGTGTATCCAAATGAGGCTTTCTAGGCATCTGCATAAACTAACTAACAAGGCCAACATCATAGCTCAAGTCTGGCCTTGTGATAGTCATGTAAATCAAACTCCCTACTATCCTCCTGAACATAGTAGGATCTTCTATCTCATCCCCAACGTCAGTGTTAGGACCAAAAACAGGCCGGACATTGGCTATGGGCACTAGTCGAGCCTCTCTAACACTCACAAGACAACCCCACACAGCCTCGCGACCAAGAGCATCCAAGGGATACACTGTGCTAATCGCTATTGTAAGTATTGCATTTTTAGTAGAACGTAGTCCAATGATTGCCCTTTCTTACTTCTCAGAGGGAGATCCCATACATCTTGGTATAATATACCACATAACACAAACATAGGAGGAAACCCCTCAGCTAAATATTGTGGCCCCACTGTAGCTCTCCTACACCGAGAGGATTGGCCCCTCAATATGTTGCTCTAACATAAAGAACACACGAAAAATATCCACTTTTATATATTTTGAACAATCCAGGAGATTTGATATTTCCTTACCAAGCTTGCCCCAAGAAACCGTTCATTTACCCTACAGCTTAGGTTTCCTTACACACTCCACATAGGTCAATGTTTGAAAAACAATTGCGATGCGTCCAGGTTTGATACCATGTTATGCTCAATGCAAGTGTGGATGACCATTTTTCTCAAGCATTTTATCATTAGAAACCAGCTAGGTGAAGTGTAAAAATAGCCATTTAATGCTTTTCCAACTAATCGTACGTGCGGCGTGATAGAGATTAGCACTGAATTTCTTCGTGCTACTAGTCTCCCTTAAATTTAAATAGTGATCGGCTTGCATACTATGCACAATCAAATAAATCAGAATTTAACAAATTTTCAGTGGGACCACTCACTTCCACAATCCCTCTTCCCTCCTGCCGTTTGGGTTTTCCATTCATTGTGGGTAGGTGCAACATTCATTTTTATGTAATTTTTCATATAAAAATCAATAAAAACATACTCTAACATAGAAAAAGGCTTGACTGAGGCTTTAATCCTCATGTTCCAGCCTTTTTATACATTCACAAACATAAAAATGTGTATTTTCTTAAATTTTAAGGCGCAAAAACTAAATTTTTTCTTATTTTCTCTATTTTTCCCATTTATTTGTTCATAAAAGTGTGGTATTTTCTGATTTATGTGTCTTGATTGATCATATTGACTGAACACTAATTTTTATCAGTTTTTTATCCCATATGAATTCCATTTCCCAACCCAAAACGGAAGAAACCCTCATTTCCCTTCATTTATGACACATTTCAAGTTTTAAATTATTAATTACAACTATGTATGACTACAAGTTCTATATTTTATCATGTACAACCCTCAAACATACTTCAAAAATGATTCATACAAATTTTCTTTCCATATGCACATCATTAAAGCCATCAAACATCAAAACAATTCAATTTCCTTTGTAAAAATTGGGCATACCGCTTATTTGTGTGTTGTGTGTTTTTACGAAATGGTTTCGGGCAGCCAACAGACTCATCATCAGTTCCTTGATAGCATTAGGCATTGCCTCTCATCCTCCCTTTGATCTTGGAGCAATCCGGTCCACACCGGACAAGCATCCTTCATCGCATCCTCTTCTTGATTTTTTGCATGTGAAACACCTCTTGAGAGAGATGGAGAGAGAAATATTGAATTTATGGCTCCATCATCAGTCGGTCATTTCATGAACAAAGACAAGCATCGGGAGGCAAAAAAATGATGGAGTTTATGGGTGTAATATGCTGTATATGTTCTTTTTATGAGGCCCCCAATGGGGCCTCATAAAAAAAGTCACCAAATGGAGGGGGGTGGCATATTCTGCAGCCTGCCAATTCGAAATGCCCACCCCAACCAAAATTCATTTTTTTAGAGGGGCCTTTGCCCCCCCCCCCAAATTGCCCATGCCCAAAGTTTTTAAAACTTTGGCCCTTTTCCTTTTGGCATTGTCCAGCTTCATTTCTTGATCATCCTATGTCCGTTTCACATTTCGTAAATTTCTACCAGTTCATCTTGAGGTCCCAAACTACTAGTCACTTGCTCTAGCTTGATCTGACATCTTGGAAATTTATGAAAAATCTGCAAGTTCTCTTCGAAACTACTTTGAAATCCTATCTTCTACGGCTCGTAAAAAATGACAAAGTCTCTGCTACTTCCGAGGTCCAAATTCTGCCTTAATTTTTCTCTTCTTCTCTGTGTCTTTTCCGCACTTTAATGGTCTTTAAAAATTTCTCTCATTGGCAACCACGGGATAGGGTGACTCAACCCGTCGAATCCCACGAACGAATCTGCACAAACATAACCATACAGAGCATCAAGCTGAAATGACAAATACACAACAAACATTCCACAGCTCTCACCCTATCTCTTGACAAAATCAAGGCATGAAAATCCACAAGCGATAGGCCCAACATAATCTGATGGAAATCCAGAGTGAGTCTCTAACCAACTTCTCTAACATGGACTAGCTAAAAATCCCATCAAAGAAGTCATCCTAGTGGTGGTCTAAACTACCTACATATCTTAGGACAACTAGACCAGGACCTCCTACTAGGCAAGGACTCCTATAGCCTAGTCATCATAGTTTCACATTTTCCTTTCAAGGTTTCATACTCAAGTGTATAAAAAGGAGGGATCTGAGCGTAGAGTGACCCAAGGAGAATAAGGCATCGATCTCAGGTCCTGACTCGGTACCCAAGAACCTATCAAGCTCTCACAAGGTGACACTTAATCCTTTTTTAACGCTCACTTTTATTTTCACTCCAACCTTCCTTTTTTTTCTTCTTGTAGCTAGCTACTACCCCCAGGAAGGCAAGGCATCAACCCATGCCTTGTTTCTAGGAACCTACCAGGCCTCCGCAACGCGATAATCAACTACTTGTAGGAATTTTCTTCCTTTTTATTTTTCTTTTCTTATTGAGGGGTTAGAACCACTTTTTGCACACCTCTATAATTTTTATTTCTTGAAATAGATTCAGAACTTGCTCTTCTTTAATACTTTGGTAGGCTTCTCTAACGGCCTCACACCAGCAGGATGCCTAGGACAGCTGCCTAGCAAGTAGGAAGGACAGGGTCACAAGGACTACCCTCTAGCATAGGTTTTGATCGCTTGACAATGTCCTAACAGGAGGTAGAAAACTACTCAAATCTCTCCCATATATACCTAACCAAACCCAATGACTTCATGCCTTGATCGCTGGTCCCCAATAAACGAAAAGGAATTAACCCGTACATACACATATAACATTTTGTGCTTAAGGGAAAAAGATAGAAAGGGGACCATACCACCTGGAATGGCCACAAGAAGCTCCTCCGCAACAAGGACTCCCTCTAGTGACTTCGTCAACTTGTGTGATGCAATCACTAAAATAGAAAACCATTAAATGTACCTGCACCAAACATGCATATGACCCTCTTGGCCTAAGGAAATAGAACATTTTAATCATCCAAATACATGGTTTTCTTGGAGTATACATTGCATCTTATTTGACTATCCAAGGTGAACCAAAGATGTCATGAGATGTAAGGGCTAGCCCCATCTCTTATGCCACGTAGCTCAAGGCTTGATCTTGCGCTTTTGTAGATCCACTAGCCCAAGCCTTTCTACTGATATCTCAGCAATAAAGCCCATCCCTTCTTGGGTACTATGAGCTGAATGAGTGACCTCCTTGGGCTTATATATCTCATCTCCTTGGTTATTATTCAAATGGATTGGTCGTCCCAATCGAATCATAGATTTATGATCATTCACCCCTTCCCTAATTGGATCATTACCTATGTCAAGAATACGATCCAAACTAGACAGAGCTTCAAGCTTGGGCCCATCACCCAGATGCATCTTAGGCCGGTGCATATTGTCAGATGTGTCAATATGACCTCTAGTCACATCCACTTGGAAATTCATCAAAGCATATCCACATGGAATGCTTGGCCTTTCATCTAGCACACCAACCACACATTTAAAAAATTCTGGTTTCCAAACCCATCTTATATTATTTTTTATATTATTATATTGTCTCAATTTGCCACATTGGTCTAATGGACTCAATGTGGACCTATTGCTATAGCCAGCTGACCTCACATCCTTATGACTTCTATCGAGCACAAGTGGACCTTTGGCATCATGTATCTTCTTCATATGAGATGTCTTGCATTTATCCACTCTACAACAACTGCTCAGCCATAGGAACCATGCTTTTACTAAAAAGGAATAGCATCTAGTCGAAAGCATGATTCACTAATAGGCGGCACAGGTCTTTTATAAGCTTGACTAGGAGCAAGATGAGAACCACTCACATAGGACGAACATCCACACTTGTAGACCTGATAGTTCTGTCACTAGTGCCTCCATAGCTACCTCTCATGGAGTTGTTGCAAGCCTCGATGGGATTTGCTTGGCTTGAATTTTTTTTACCACAAAGAGGTATCTTATCCCTACTCATAGGATTGCCACTTCATACTTGGAGATTTTGGCTACCAAGATCTCCTACTAAGGTTGTCTTGGTATTAGCAAATGAATTTTCTCCTTGCAAAACTAGCTGAATATTTGGATGCACTTGCACTAAATGGGGAAAACTCCAAAAGTTTTCCCAACATCTTTGAATATGCAGCTCATAGTCAATTGCATGCATCTTAGCCTCATTTAATGACTTAAGATCTTGCATTCTCACTTGGATTTGCGTAGTAAGCACTAGACCACTCATAAAGAGCTCACATAGCACATCACCTGGAAATGTAGTGGCTCTCCTTGGCCAAAGCATGAGAATATCATCAAAGGCTCTAGTGTATTCTTTAGTAGAAGGGTAAAACTCCTGTCTAATCTGTAGAATCTTCCTTAAAACCTTGGTCATAGGAACTTTCTTTTCATATTCATCTAAAAATTTATCACGTAGCTCATCAAAATATTTAATCGACCCTCTTGGGAGTCTCCAGTACCATTTCCTAGCTTCTCCCTTCAAGGTGCTTGAGAATACAAGCATCCAATGTATATCATTAAACCCACTTGCAAGGAAAGTTAGGCCGTATTCTTTTAAGTGCAATATTGGATCCTCCTTTACCAGCCCATGATACATTGGGAGATCTCTATAAGGAGGAGGGCATTTGGTCCTCTCCTTTGGGATCAGCACTGGGTCATTAAAATCTTCCTATTCATCTTGACTTAATACCCACATGTCAAGGTTTCTAATCTCTTCTGTTTCCACCTTTATCGGTGTAGAAGAGTAACTAATTCCTTGGGCTTCCCTTTCTGCCAACTCACAGTGTGGTCTAGGGAGCCCTATGACTTTCAGCGTATAATGTCGACCCTTTCTCAAAGAATCTTCCATACCTTGCCCATCCAAAGGCCATTCCCTAATGGATTTATGCAAGAGCTTTTTCCCTTCATCTAAAATAGATATATCAACATTCTTTAAAGCTTGTGGGTCGGCCCTTTTGAGCAACGGCTTCCCTTGAACAACTAAGGCCACCAACATCCTTGTGAGGTCTAATATTGTAGCATGGTGACCCACCACATGGGACGTTTCAACCACAAGCAAATTCCATTGTATACCCTTACTATCCCATGGTGTTATGGTCTTAGCATGATCGTTGGTCGATGCTAGAATGGCCATGGGTTCCAAGATGCTTATTGCATATCCTCTAGGTTGATGAATGGTTGTGCACAATGTTTCTTGAATAGAGACTGCACCAAGGCAAATAGAACGGACTAGCCGCTAAATGCCTACTTTCCACTTTAGCTAAATCATTTGTCATAGAGGATTTAGTCTCTACGTAATTAATTGAGTCTATTAGGAGATTTTGAATAGGGAAAGCCAACTGTTTGAAACCCTAGAAAAACCCCATTTTATAGATACTTTAGTGCATTCCTAATGGACAGGGTTATAAATTTTAAGTGCCCTTTTTCACCAAAGTCCGAAAACCGCCACTTATTAGTAGCTCCTGGCAAATGCATGTGTGCGAGACCAAAAACAGGCCCGACACTGGCTATAGGCACTAATCGGGCCTCTCTAACACTCACAAGATAACCCCACATGGCCTTGCGGCTAGGAGCATCCAAGGGACACACTGCCCTAATCGTTACTGTAAGTATTTCATTTGTAGTAGAACGTAGTCCAACGATTTCCCTTCCTTACTCCTTAGAGGGAGTTCCCATACATCTTGGTATAATATACCATGTAACACAAACATAGGAGGCAATCCCTCAGCTAAATGCCAGCTTGATTGCATGTGCTCAAGACATCATAAGGTTAAGATCCTTAAGTAGGGCTTAACTTCTCAAGGGTTCAAGAAATTGCATGAGTCAAAGACACTCGCATCAACTTGGGTTTCCTTCATCATGGACCACTCTACAAGTAGAGCTCTAGGGACACCTGGCTAATTTAGGCCTTGCTACACTATCTTGGTCCTAATAATCTATACCTATCCAACATATAGTGAGAATTCTTAGAGCCAAGACTCTGGTGATACTAGCATAGCATTTTGTCCTAGGGAACAATTCTTTGGGTGATATTTTTGTTGAGATATCGAGCTCCACTCGTGATACGCCAGGGTGACCGTTGTGTATTTATGTCACCGACTTGTCAGTTGCAGATGCGGTTGGTACACCGCCCATGAATAATAGCTACATGATAGCTATCCTTATCTACTCTAGTTTGTGGCTCAGTTAGTATGCCACCTTAGTTAGTTGAGTTTGGTTTGAGACCCATATCTAGGGTTCTTCTATTTCTTTGTACTTGAGTTCTTTTGGCTTACACAACTAAGAAGAGGAAAACTGTTTTCAGCCTCCACCCTTGTGTGTCTTCCCCCATTGTGCAAGCAAGAAAGCTTCAAGCGAGACTCCTTCCTTCTCTCCCACAATCTTGACATGGTATCAGAGCCTTGTTCGTGGTAAGGAGCTCAAGAAAGCAAGCCAAGCTCGCGGTGTTCTGGTAAGAGGAGCAGTGTTGCTTTCATTCTCTGTTTTGGGAGCAGATCTCTGCAGGTAGCACAGCCGGAAATTGCAGGAGTGCATTGTCTCAGGTTGAGACGCCCTTCGCGCTGAAGCAAGAGGGCCGTATATGCTGCGGGCAAGAGCTTTAGCTCTTGGCGACCCTGTTTTTTTGATTTGAGGCCATTTCGGGGCCTGTTTTGGAGGCGGAAGTTTTCTGCACGCACTCAGGAAAAAGCCCTGTTTTATGCTGTGCGACCACTGTTCTACAGGTCGGTGAAAAGTTACCACAGAAATTGCATCGTATGCTTGTGCGCAGAGACATTGGGAGTTACAGAATCATCCTTGGTTTCTGTTTATGCAAAATCGTCACTAGGAAGTGACTGTGTGGTCAAATACCACTTTCGCCAGTTTTGCAGATTTGCCCTTGTGAGGGTGAAGCCGTGTTTTTTGCAGTGACAGAATTTTTTGCAGTATTCTGTAATGGCGTCTGATTCTCTTTCACAGATTGTAACTGAAAAGCTTGACAAGAACAACTTCCAAGCATGGAAGTTTAGAATGACGAATTTTCTTATGGGAAAAGGATATTGGGAATTTGTTGCAGGAAATGAAGAAGAACCAGTTCTTCCTGATGTTCCCAATCAACAGCAAATGCAGGCATTCAAAGCATGGCATGAGAGAGCCAGGAAAGTTATGTACTGGCTGTCTATCAGCATTTCAGACTCTATGATTGTGCATATTCAGGATGCAAGTACGCCAAAGGAGGCATGGGATACTCTGTCAAAGATGTATAGCACAAATACGCAAGCCAGGAAAATGCAGCTCAAGCAAGAGTTGCACAATGTGCAAAGAGAAAATATGAGCATCAATGACTACCACATGAAGGTGAAGAAGATTGCAGATGCACTTGCTTCCATTGGGTCGCCAGTGGAAGATGATGATTTAGTTTCTGTGACCTTGAATGGTCTAGGAAAGGATTATGCACAGTTTCGGACATCCATTTCAGTTCGTGAACGATTTCCTGATTTTGAGGAGTTGATTGCTCTTCTAATTTCTGAGGAGCAGAGAAATGGTGGTGCATCTTCTTCAGGAGGAACTTCAAAGGAAGCTGTCTTCTACTCAAATGCTGGAAGAGGTAGAGGCAGAGGTAGAGGAGGCCGATTTGGAGGCCGTGGTAGAAATCAGAATATGCAGCAAACACAAGAAAACCAGTCCTATGGAGGAGGACGTGGTAACTCTAGAGGCAGGGGGAGCCAAAGAGGTCGTGGTGGATGGCAAAGAGGTCAAAATGCAAACAGTAATGTTGAATGCTACTACTGTGGTAAAATGGGTCATATGGCTAAAGACTGCTATAAAAAGCAGAATGACATCATGAATGGAAAACTGCAACAAGGGAATTATCCATCTTCTAACAGACAGGGTGATGACAGAAATGAGCATTTGTTCATGGTGCAGCACATGAACAATTCTGTGACAAGTGCAGAAGAAAGCAATGATGTATGGTATGTTGACTCAGGTGCATCAAACCACATGACAGGTCATGCAGAATGGATGGAGGATGCAAGGAAAATGGAAAAACCAGGATTTGTGGAGACTGGTGATGATACTGCACATCCTATTGTGCAGATTGGAAAAATTCCCTTGTCTATGCAGGATGGGAAAAAGAAATACCTGTCCGATGTATTTCATGTCCCGAATATCACCAAGAATCTGGTTTCTGTTGGTCAAATGGTTGAACAGGGCTTGCAGGTCAGATTTAATCCTCATGGATGCTTTGTTGAGGATATGAAAAATAAAGGTCGCTTGATAGCAAAAGGAAAGAAGAAGGGCAGAATGTTTACGTTGGATGCAGACATGTCTGAATTGAGTGCAGCAATGTTTGCACATGGGACCGGTGTAGTTGCAGATATTGATATCTGGCATAAACGCATTGGTCATGTTAATGTACAGCGACTTAAATCAATGCAGGCCCAAAATATTGTTGCAGGTTTGCCTAAATTCAAGGTTGCAGAAATGCATAAGGTATGTGAAGCCTGTCAGTTTGGAAAACAGGCAAGGAAACCATTTCCTAGACATGTTCAAGAGAGTAAGAAGCCATTGGAATTAATCCACTCTGATGTGTGGACTACTAAAGCTGCATCTCTTGGAGGCTGTCATTATTTTGTTAGTTTTATTGATGACTATAGCAGAAAAGTTTGGGTGTATTTTATGAAAAAGAAAAGTGAAGTTTTTGGTCATTTCAAAACTCTTAAAGCTATGGTTGAAAAAGAAACAGGTCTGCAAGTAAAATGCCTAAGGTCAGATGGAGGGGGAGAGTACCTCTCAAATGAGTTTGCAAGGTTCTTGCAGGAGCATGGCATAAAGCAGCAATATTCATGCAGTCATACCCCACAGCAAAATGGAATTGCAGAAAGAAAAAACAGACATATTGGAGAGGTATCTCGTGCCATGCTCAATGAAAAAGACCTGCCAGATTTTTATTGGGCTGAAGCAGTTGCTACAGCAGTCTACATAATGAACAGGACTCCCATTGCAGCAATACATGGAATGACTCCAGAGGAGAGGTATACTGGTAGGAAACCAGATATTTCTCATTTGAAAATTTTTGGTTGCATTGCCTATGTACATGTGCCAGATGAGTTGAGATCCAAGTTGGATCCAAAAGCTGAGAAGTGCATCTTTATTGGTTACTCTCTGCAGCAAAAAGGGTATAGATGTTATAACCCTTCTACTCGTAAGTTTACAGTGAGCAGAGATGTTGTTTTTGATGAGATGAGTAGCTGGTATAAACCAGTAAATGTGATTGATGATGTAGATGCACAAAATGGTAATGCTGCACAAAATTCACAGCAGCAGTCACAAAATATTAGTGGACCTGGAGCATCCTCTAGCAGTGGTTCACATTCTTCGCCATGGACAGGTAGATTGAGATCAGGAGAATCTTCTGAAGGCAGCGCAAATAGTGGTATGTAGGTATCACGAAAAGGAAAAGAGAAGGTAGATCAGCCCATGTTTGATATGAATGCAGGTCACTCTTATGTGGATGGTGAATCCAGTGGCTCAGAACAGAGCATTGATGATGAGTTGGGTATTCCTTCTATTGTTACACCTGGAGTAAGGAAGACCAGGGATGTTTTGAGAGCACCTGGGAGTGAACCCACTTTGCGCAGGTCTACCAGAGTTAGGTATCCTGTGGATAGGCTGAAATATGATGGATTTACAGCCATTCACTATGCATATATGGTCAAAGTGATACAGGAACCAGAACCCACTTCTTTTGAGCAAGCCATGGGAAAAGAAAAATGGGAGAAAGCCATGGATGAAGAAATGGATGCCTTGGAAGCAAATGCTACATGGGAGTTAGTACCTTTGCCTAAAGGTAAGAATGCAATTGGCTGTAAGTGGGTTTATAAGGTGAAGCACAATGCAGATGGTTCTGTAAACAGATACAAGGCAAGATTAGTAGTCAAGGGGTATGCACAAACATATGGCATTGACTATGAAGAAACATTCAGTCCGGTTGCAAGGATGGCAACCGTAAGAGCAGTCATTGCTATGGCTGCATCAAAGGGATGGTCTTTACATCAGATGGATGTAAAGAATGCCTTCTTGCATGGTGATTTGCAAGAAGAGGTCTATATGGAGCAGCCACCAGGTTATGTGCATGCTGTTCATCCTGAGTTTGTTTGCAGGTTGAAGAAAGCATTGTATGGCTTGAAGCAAGCACCTAGAGCATGGTCTGACAAGATAGGACAGTATCTTGTCACTATTGGCTTTCAGATTTCCAAGGCAGATTTCTCACTTTATGTGAGAAAAATAGAGAAAGGTATTATGCTACTTGTCATTTATGTTGATGATCTGATTATGACAGGTGACAGTGATGAAGATATCCTTCATGTGAAAATGCTATTGAAGCAGAAGTTTGAGATGAAGGATTTGGGAGAGCTGCGTTATTTCTTGGGCATTGAGGTGATCAGATCACCAAGTGGGATACAGCTCTTGCAGAGGCAGTATGGATTGGACATGCTGTCCAAATATGGGATGACAGGCTGTAAGCCTATTTCAGTTCCTTTGGAGCAGAATGTGAAGCTGAGCACAGATACAGGTGAGCTTTTGGAAGACCCTACTATGTACAGACGCATAGTAGGAAGTTTGATTTATATGACTATTACCAGGCCAGATTTGAGCTATGCTGTTGGATTGGTAAGTCAGTTTATGCAGGCTCCAAGGAAACCACATTTGGATGCGGCTAGACGCATACTCAGGTATGTGAAGTCCACATTGCAGTATGGACTATTTTATGAGACTGGGGTTCAGATACAGTTACATGGATACACTGATGCTGATTGGGCTGGTAGCATTTCTGATAGACGATCTACCAGTGGATATGTGTTCTCTTTTGGGAGTGCTGCAGTCACTTGGAGCAGCAAGAAACAGCCTACAGTTGCCTTGTCGAGCACAGAGGCTGAGTACAGGGGTGCAGCAATGGCTGCATGTGAGGTAGCTTGGTTACATAAGCTACTTTATGATATGCATCAGTCTACAGATGGGCCAGTTGTCATTTATTGTGACAACATGAGTAGTATACACTTGGCAAATAACCCAGTCTATCATGCTAGAACAAAGCACATTGAGGTGCATTATCACTATGTGCGAGAGAGGGTTTTACTAGGTCTTATTGATCTAGTTTATGTCAGCACAGAGGATCAGGTAGCTGACATATTCACGAAGGCATTGGGCGCAGAGAAGCTGCGCAAGTTCAGAGACCTGCTTGGTGTGCAGGAATTGGGATTGAGCTCGAGGGGGAGTGTTGAGATATCGAGCTCCACTCGTGATACGCCAGGGTGACCGTTGTGTATTTATGTCACCGACTTGTCAGTTGCAGATGCGGTTGGTACACCGCCCATGAATAATAGCTACATGATAGCTATCCTTATCTACTCTAGTTTGTGGCTCAGTTAGTATGCCACCTTAGTTAGTTGAGTTTGGTTTGAGACCCATATCTAGGGTTCTTCTATTTCTTTGTACTTGAGTTCTTTTGGCTTACACAACTAAGAAGAGGAAAACTGTTTTCAGCCTCCACCCTTGTGTGTCTTCCCCCATTGTGCAAGCAAGAAAGCTTCAAGCGAGACTCCTTCCTTCTCTCCCACAATCTTGACAATTTTGAACCAAATCACACTTGAGCTAGTATACATCACTAGAAGCATCATCACCCTAGCATGATTGGATAGTCTAGTGCACCCAGTCCTCAAGGTGTAATACTAACTTTTAAATAAAAGGAGTTTGTAATCCCTAGATCTGTAATAAGCTCAAGCATCTTGATTGTGGAAGCCAATAGCAAGTTCTGAGTGTTGCTTTACACCTTCTTAAGCTTTCGTGATTGTGCTATATTTTGAATGAAAATGCAATTGCACGAAAATTAATCGAAAAGTAGATTGAAAATTATTGAAAGGAAAATCATGTTGCATTCATTCACTTCCCTTGAGAAAGAATTGAGAGCTTGTCCGTGCACTATTCATGGTTAATTATACTTGGTAAGAAAGGGTTTGTCTACTACGATAAGAAGCATGTGTATATGTGAAGTCATTCAAAAAGCAAGGGGAAGAATCAACCAACCACTAGAAACCAAGAAAATGGAATCCAGAGACCACAAAAGTTTGAACCACAACAATATTAAGACAAGGGCGAAAAGGTGACAAAAATGAATCCATGAAGTACATAAGTCAAGTGAGTCCTAACGCATGAAGCACCTAGACAAAGTGTCTCTTATAGGAGAAACCATTACCCTACCAAAACTCATTAGCATCATCAAGACCTTAGTGCATAAGAAAAAAAAGTGACCATGTCAGCATCAGGATCAAATTCTAGCATCCTAGGGATTGACCCTTCGGAGTTTTGAGCCAAAATCCAACAACTCCTGGCACAGTATGAGCAAAAGATGCAAGTAGTGCATATGGATAGACTAGCACATGAGATTCTCATTGAGATAGAAGAGGAAAGAAGAATAGGGAAGGACCTCTTGCAATAGGTTGCAAGGTTCACACAAGCACAAGAAGTTGATAGCAAAGGAAAGAGACTGAACTTAACCAAATCCAATGCATCCTAGCATTCACACGACGCATGGGACCGAGGATTAATGTTGACATAGAACAAGAACTTGAAGTAGACCTCGCTCTGACCAAACTCTAGAAAAATCAGTCAATGAGTGGAATAGCGTTGCACTAGCTGCCTCAATCCTAGCCAGATTAGAGACTACACCCAATGCTAGAAGCTAGACTAAAATCCTAATAGTCACAAAACAAGTTGAGAAATACATAGTAGGAGATCATCCATATAGTTTTGTGGAACAATTCAAGTAATTTTGTGAGGCCAATAACCTCCAAGACCCTGATCAATGCACATAATCTTTTGGATTGTGTCTAGGGAAAAAGGGCCGAACTTGGTTCACCAGCCTAGACAATGCCGAGTGCAACAACTTTGACACATTAAAAGACCTTTTCATCAAGGGGTTTCCAAAGCAAGTCACGTAAATAACTTGATTGTCAAACTAATGAATATTAGTCAAAAGGACAATGAAGAGACCTATGATTATTTTTCCCATGTTAGGAGCCTCTACAAGAGAATTTTGACAATTGAGCATCTAAACAAGAAGGCACTATCCACAATGTTTATCAATGGAACGTGGAATGAGGAGCTCTATAGAGCCCTGGCAAGTAACTCAAGTGTGAAAAAGGATGTGCTAGCAAGGATCTTTGAAAAAGAAATACATGTGGATGACTTGTTGAAGGAAAGAAGCTCAAAATCCATTCAACCATCAATAGTTTTCACTTCTAGCTATGGTGAGAGAACCATTGTTCCTAGGGGACAAACTATCCTTGACACTCAGGGCAGGGAAGAGTATTGATCAATCACATGAAATAGCAAAATTGAAAATAGAACTAGCTAAACTCAAAGGGGCAAT
Source organism: Lygodium microphyllum (assembly GCF_053477565.2). Lineage (NCBI taxonomy): Eukaryota > Viridiplantae > Streptophyta > Polypodiopsida > Schizaeales > Lygodiaceae > Lygodium > Lygodium microphyllum. The sequence goes on along the minus strand of NC_141154.1, from coordinate 75,955,946 downwards.
CGAAAGACCTATGCGACCTCATGTGCAATGCATCCATTGTGGGGGAAACCACCTTCTGGTCAAATGTCTTGACCCTAGGCCATGCACTTGCACAAACTATGGCAGGTATGGGTATGAAGCAATACATTGCTACTTTGCTGATGAGGTTGCCGATCAACAACCCCATACACTACCATTCTATCTTGGTAACATGCAATTTAATTTTGGGAGAGGAGCTCCATTGGCCTTGCCAGTAGCTCATGAGCACAGATCAATAGCCCCGAGGGTTGATATTAGTCTGATAGGAATACCTAGAACACTTGGGCCCATCATAACCCATCTACTAAGTGACACTCCAGTGCACTTTGTAGAAGGACCATTAGATGAGGGGACATATGTAAATCCTTACATCACCTATGATGAAGAGGGTAATCCAATTTTGATGGATTATAAATCAGCTCCAATTATGGCTTTGAGTAGGGGATGAAGTAGAGGTCTAGGAGGAACCCAAGGCCAAGAGCCAGTCACCTGTTGGACATGCAGTCATTCTGAATATATTTAATCATGATGTCTTGATAAAGAGAGATTTAACAAGGATAAAGAATATTTCAAATGCCTCGAACGTCCCACACTTATATGTTAACTCTCTAGGTGGAAACCTTCCACCGGCTCGATAATTATGCCATCTATAACATAGGACTCTTCAACATTGAAACACCAGACAATGATGCCACCTTGATTCCCTTAAACATCATGACATGAAATCAAGCCAAAGAGGAAGGCATTTCATTACCTAGACCTAACAATATGGACACAACACCAATAGGAAAGAAAAATCGAAAAAGGAAAAAAAAGAAAGCTGAAGTTAAACCTTATGCTTAAGGTAGATAGTGACACCACACTCACCAAAGAATCACATATTCAAGAATTTGGGAATTTTCATAAATTTTGGGAATTTCTAATGTGATTAATATTTGGACACATGGTCAAATCTTATCCCCTTACTTGAAGGTGATATTTTTCCTAAATACTATAAAAGCAATCTCCCCAAGTCCCACTTGCAAGGTCAAATCTTTACTCCTTATTTGAAAGTGGAACTTGGGAGATTCCCAAATTCTCTAATATGGTATTGAAGGGAAGCATGCTATCAGTATAGAAGCCAAAAAATCAGCTCCAAAAATGAGAAAGAAAGGAAGTGCACAATTTGGAGAGTATCCTAATCCCAAACAACAACTAGATATTTTGGACAAGGTTAGGGACTATGTAAGAGAGGTGTAGGCACACATAAAATATGAAGAACTAAGCATCAAGGACAAGATCAATGAGCTCTCAAGTGTGAGTGTGCTTGGTTCTCCTACATATATGGGGCAAATGATAATATGACACTGTAGATATCATCCTAAGGGCAGAAAAAGATTGTCATGATAAGACAACTCACTCACAAACACTAGCAAAAACTCTTTGAGGAGTTCAAACTAGGATGGCCCATGAGTAACTTACTTGCCACACTTAGCTCAACCCCAATGTCCCTACCAATAGGGCAATTTCTTAAGCAGAGCCCAACATTATGGAAAGCTCTAAAAAGATGGATTCAAAGATATAATCAACTAGAGACAGTCACCTTGCCAAGCCAAGTTACAGACACATACATACCAAGCCTAACTCTAAAACCCATATCAAGAACCTTATAAGTTAATGCTTTTTGCAAGGAAAAAAATGCACGCAGTCCTACTCGTTGTTGTGCTAGGTAATACAACATGAAATAGAATTCTTGATATAGGAGCAGGGGTTAGTGTTCTAAGTCATGCAATCTTATAGGCCTAGGAGTAACCCACTGCTAGAAATGGCACAATTTAATGTCACATTAGCTAACAGGATGGAAGTTAGACCATTCAAAGTATTGAAGGATTGACCAGTCAAAAGTGGCAAGATACCAATTCTCTATGAACTTTATAGACATGAAAGGGGTGGACTATGATATCTTGTAGGGATATCCATGGATGCACAATGCCCAAGTGATCAAGGATTGGGTAATGGGTTGATCTTCTTTGGAAAGTGCTCACAAGTAGTTAGAATAGAGATGGACACCTTGAAGAATTCATCCATTGACATGGACATCGTCTTTGCATTGCTGAGAGGGGATGTAAGGGTTATGCCCAATTATGGACCTCTAACAAAGTACATATCCCTTGCCTTGACAATGAAAAAAATTTGATGCATATACTAGCTACAATCAATTTTTCCTTCTTAGGAAATGAACACAAGTATAAACGTACCACAATCATGCCAAGCAAACATGCTGAGAAAAAAGGAACCTCCAATGCTATAGGGGATTGACATTCTGTATGATGTCTCAAAGTGCTAAACTAGGAGCTTGCATAACCTATCATGTGCCAACAAACAAATTGGAGTTAATGGATTCTCAAGAGGAACACCAAGAAAATAGGGAAACTACTACAACAAAATCTGTCTTGTCACACCAACAAGCATATTCTTTATACTTTAATTAGCCACAAGAAGAAAAAGAACACCAATCTTCACAAATCTTCACGTAGCATCACATAGTGAATCTCCCACGGATTTATCACAACAAATCTTTAACTTATTCCTCATATTCTTCGCAAAAACCATCCAAGAATAAAAATGAAACAAAGTAATAATCAACTTTGAATGGAATTCATCACATAGTATTCATATTTCATCATCTTCATAGCCTTCATAGTCTTTATCTCAATCTTTCTCATGTAGATACAACGTTTCTTTATAGAAAATTGGTTATCTCTCATATACTATCTCTCTCACATATGCTCTCTCTCAAAAATGCATAGAAATAACAAAGAATAACTCTCAATAATACTCTCTTGGTCGTGGACACCCCTCCCAAGAGGTATGTCTGATATGAAGAGTCACCAGAGCCACTACAATGTCCCTTGGGAGCTCATCAGTGTCATGTCACTTTAATCTTCAGTTCAAATCTCATCAACTACTTCTTTGAGATATTTTGATCTTGTATTCTTCCTCTTCCAATATTGCAAAACATTCTCTAAGCTAACCATCCATTCATCATATTATATACAGAAGCAAATAGAGGCTTACAAACCAGATATAGAAGCTCTATAGAACACTACAACAAGTCTACGGAAAGGCATAAAAATCATATAGCTCAAACCAAAAACACTTCAACCATCAAAAACCTTCTTGTACACTCTCAATTATTCCTCAAAACACTCATTCACAATCTCAACCTTACAAACAAAAAGAAAACATACCAAATCAGAGGCAAAACAAACCCAATCAAAACCAAATAGACACATCATAGAACCTATCAGCACATCATATCTAAACCAAAAACCATCATGAGCTTCTCAAACCTACCCAACACATTGCAAAACACTTACAAGCTCAATCAAAATCAATCAATTCATCACAAAATCAACCATTTATCTTACAAAAATAACAAAAATCAGCCCAAAAAATGTCACTTTAGCCCTTAACATATCCCCACACTTAATTAGGGAGCATCATTACAACCTTGGAAAAAGGAAGAATTCTAAGCCCAAAAACTAGATCAACCCGTCTATCTCAAATATCGATCAATTAGTATCCATGATGTAACATCGACTCCATCAACCTTTAAAATAACTTGGATTTATAAAAAATATTGATGAAATGAAAACACCTTGAAGCATGAACCAATTCTTAGATTACAAAATACAACCAAAAAAACTAGTAACGTATATAAGAGATTCTTCCATTTCTTTGCAAGTCTTCAAAACTTTAGCCATATCCATAAATCAGCATCTTCAAATCTTTTCTACTTTCTCAAACCATATCTCCAGATGAACACAAATCAAACACACCCATATACTAGCACATAACACATAGAAATTTGAATGTCACCCCAATAAGGGAGAAGGAAAAGAGATTCCATTACAGCTCAATCCACAAATTACATCCAGAAAGAAACCATTATTGAAGATGTTCTCTTTTAAAGGCCTAATGATTTCTAAACCTATCCATAGAAAGTGATTCATCCACAAATATATTGGGAGGATTTTGAAAGAATGGCAAATAGCACATCCTCTCTATAAGAACAAGATATTAGCTCGAAAGAAAAATATCATCAAAATACAATATATCCAATTAATGAGGATCAATATCCATATTGACATTAATACAAAACTTTGGTACTGGCTTGTGATCATAATGAGAATGACGATATATGTACGCTAAGTACCAAGAAAAATGAGTAGTTAATCTAACTGAAGAATTAGTAGATTGATGATAGATCTGAGCAAACTGTAAATAATTTTTATAAGCTTGTATAGGAGTCTACCAATCCCTTGTAATTATAGAACAATTAATCTGAGATCACCAATTTCGCTCCACCCTTTATGTCTAGGTATCTGCAAATCAAAACCAAAGTCGCTACTAACCAACTGAGGGGAGACTAGGAATAACAGATGTGGATGGAGGAAGAGGAACAAGTATCAAGGGATGAAGTTGCTAGGATATTTGAGGATCAAGAAACACTCCGGTAAGAGGGACAGTGTGTACCAAGGGAGGTGGATTTGGAACTGTATTCGAGAAATATCATTAGGAAATGTAATGTAATTGGATTGCAGAGTGTGTGTGGGAGCTTTCACTCAACCGCCAAGACCCACGGACCGCTTATTGATTCAAGCGTTCCAAGCCGAGCACTAATGGCTACCTCTCACATAGCCGACACGCCATCCATATCTATGGGTGTAGTGAGCTTACCTTGATGCCGTTCGAGTTACCTCCTCTCCCGCGCACTCCGGTAGCTCCACGATCCAAGTGCAAGCTTCAAGCAAGCTCCATCCTTAAGCTCCACGCTCCAAGCTCCATTGCCGCGAGCAAGATAAGAGAAGAGAAGGGAAGAGAAGAAGAGAGGAGACGATGGAGAGCTTCTCCTCCTCGGTCCCTCACCCTCACACACTCACTCCCTCACACTCTCACACTCCCTCTCTCAAGCACAAGCTCAAGCAAGCAAGAACAAGAAGAAGAAGAAGAAGAAGAAGAGAGCTAATTTTGGCCACACACAAGAATGAGCTTCTCATTCACTTTTCAACTTTATATACAAAACCCTAAATCCCTTTTGGGTGATCATCCCCTTTTTCCCTTTTTACATGGCCGGCCATAGCCTAGGCCCTTTTTCCCATTGTCCTTCTATCTTCCTAGCTTCCTTTCCACCGCCCGTCTACATTTACAAATTGCACGGGGGGCTCTTTTACAAGATTTCAGGGTGCGCCTTTTTATTTTAAAATGCGCATTTCCCCTTTTGCCTTTGCCTTGGACTTTTAAGGTTTCCCTTGCGCTTTTGGCCTTTTCTCCTTTTCTTTCTTCAGTCGGGCTACCTTTTTTCCGCCTTTGCCCTGCATCTTTTCCACTTCTTTTTGCTTTCTTCATGTTGGGGTTAACAGTGTGACCACCTTTTCTGCAGCAACCAGCTTCCCACCCATGGGTATTTGGTACCTTTTCTTGGAGGAAGGCTTGCTATGACAACGAATTTTTTCATTTTCTCCAATAACATATTGTTTGTATATAGTTTCCTTCTTTTATTTTTCTCCCTATGTCTGATGTAGTTTCTACCCTTTCTCGAAGACTAGGTTGACATAGCAGGGACCACAATCCTTTTCTCCCATAACCCATATTTCCCCCCCTCTTTTTTATATCTTGTTGTCTTTCAAAAGAAAGAGTACTAGTGTTCAGAACCATCTACACCACATCTGTTGGATTGGAAGAAAGGGGAATAGAACATGAGTGGAACTAGAACAAAGGGTACATAAGAAATCATCTACTGCATCAATAGAATACAAATGATGATGACTATAAAAAGCAACATGAGAAGCATTAAGGAGCGACACCAAAGAGGGATAGGAGTTATTTGTTGTGATTGTCAAGATCCCTAGGGAGAGAATATTTCCTCAAGCGATAGCCATTGACCATAAAGGGATATCTAGAGGTGTCTATGGCTTGTATATGTATAGAACCATTAGTGTTTGTTGCAAGGACCTTGTAAAGACCCATCGAGCATTGTTGAAGCTTTCTAAGAAACTTGCCAAAGTGTGAATCATATGCCAGGACAAGATCACCTTCTTTGCACTACTTGTGCTTGATGAAGTTGTCGTGGTAGGCCTTGCAGCTATCTTGTATGGCTTCCTTTCACTGTAAGGCCATCCTTTAAGTCTTGTCTAGATATTCTAAGATGGCATTGGAGGGGCTCATTCTCTCTTAATTGTTTTGTGATAGCCACTCACAAAGAGGGTAATTCCAACTCAATATGAAAGATGGCTTCTGTACATATACAAATTAAAAAGGTGTCTATCCTATGTGGCCTTATGGGAGGTTCTGTACGCCCAGAGGGCTTCTATAAGTCAATCCCCCCAATCACATTGATGTCTGACAATCATCCTTGTGAGGATCAAATAGAGGATATGATTGGTGACTTTGACTTGGCTATTAGCTTTGGGATAATAGGGTGTAGACTTACGATGGTGGAACTTGTAGATCTCTCTTAGCTCTTCCATGTTCTTGTTTAAAAAATGAGTGCATCTATCATTCACTTCTTGACTTGAGGACTCATCTTTTGAGGATGCATCCACGAATGCAATGTGACAGAGACCTTCTAAGGTTCTTTGATGCTGTAGGGTTGGTTTTTTTTGTCTCTTCCACTTTGTGTACATGCATGTGTTATAGACCATTAATGAGCCCAAAAGGGACCATGGTCATTGTCCAAGAGTAGGGGTTCTTCATTCTTTGAAGCCTTGGTCATGTCCTCATGGACATCCTCTTTGAATGGGAGCGATTCTTGATATTTATTGCTTTCATTAACTTCATCTTTAGATTCATGATCGTCCACTTCAAGCTCTATCTCTACTTATGTAGAGGCTCTATAAGAGAAGAACAAGCTCTTTGTTTCTGCTTCTACTTCAGTCTCTGACTCTGCTGTTGTGACCCTGTAATAAGGAGACCAGTACTTCCATACATCTATCTCACTATTAGAAGTAATTTCAAAAGTAATTTCTGGTTTTGATAGGAGGTATTTGCCCATTAACAATGACATTGCATCTTTCCGGAGATAGAATTCATGTCAAGAATCGTGTAGTGGGGGGACTTGCTTGAGTTGCTGTGCCAAACACATTGTATACACAAGAGGAAGCTCACTCAAGAACACAAGGAGGGAGAGGAAGGCAAAAACATTTTCTTGCTAATTTCTTTCTCTTCTTCTACACATTATACAATGTACACAAAGTATAGATAAGATACAACATAAAAGAAAGTGGCCTACTAAGTCAAATAGTGCATAACTGACTACACTAATCGACTAGTGCTATGTCTTTGCTAGCTGTAGATAGAGTGATAAGTCAGTGGCCATGTGAGTACTATAATGATCACCAATATGCTAAGTATAGATGTGTGGACTGTAATATTTCTACGATAAAATATTATAAGGCCCTAGATCCCGCACAAAAGCAATTCGAAGTAATCTCCTGTAACAAAAAAAAAACTTTGGCCTAAGTGCTCCATCCTCGTGTAACAACAATATCATCCCCCGCGCTGTTGCAAATTCTTTTTAAAAAAAACTCCCTCTCCTTCACCCATTGCATGGCGGGGAGAGAGAGAGTGTGTAGGAGTTATGGAGGGGCAAGGGGAGGAGAGCATGCGACTGCCACCTGTGTGGCCACCCCCCACCTCCACCTTATATGACTCCCCCCTCCCAAACTTCAAGGGGGGGCATCGTCTTGAGCTGCCGCCCGCCATCAAATTGCCGTCGTCGTCAGCTGCTGCCTGCGCTGCCATACTACTGCCCACGCCTCAGGCTGCCACCGCCGCCATCACCATCGTCCTCATCATCCTCATGCAATTCTTCATCATCATCCTCACCATCATCATTCCATTCAACATCACCATCACGACTTCTCATGTCTTCTCTGATAAGTCAGAAGCTTGAGAATCTTCTATTGAAGCTCCTCTAGACCAAGTTCACCCACGGCTCCCGGGATTTTTAGACCGTGTCCTGCAAGGCCTATTTCCTGTGCTGTGAAGGAGATCTCGGGCAGTAGTAACTTCGAAACTCGTAAGGGAGCCAAGGGAGAGTTTGCCGAGTTGAAATTTACTTCGTCAATGCCTCCTAAGAAAAAGTTGAGAGGAGCACATGCGAGAGCTTCCACCCAAAGTACGAGAGTGGACAACGCCCTGATATTAAATGCCCAGGTTCCAAAAAATATCCTCCCATGGAAAGGATGCATAAAGCATGTTTTAATTCACATAGAGAAACTTAAATACATTGGAAAATTTATATACTTGTTTCGATTTAAAAAGTTCAGTTACATGACGAGGTACTTGCATTTGCTTGCACTTCCATGGTCAAGGGTAGTCACATTTTTGAACATATGATGCATAAGTTAAAAGATGCAATCGTGCAAAGGTGTCCTTGTTGCATCACGCAAAGGATAGGGCATATAGCACATGATGCACTTATGTAATAAATACCTGGTTGTGACTCTATATAGGTTGATTGTAGAAGGTCATTTAGTGATGACTAAATAGTTGCAATGAAAGGAAAAGGAATATGAACTTTGACAAAAAAAAAAACATATAGTATGCAATTCGCATGCAATGATAGTTACATTTTAGGTTGAGTTAAGTGATAAAGGAAGGATTAAATCAATGATGTATTCATTGGCATCTGGTCATGAAAGAATGATGCATCCATGCATAGAGTTCTTTTATCAAAATTCGCAATTGGGTAAGGATGCATCCTCATTAAAAATACAAAAGCTTGGAATTTGATTCATAAATGTAGGGTTTATAAGAAATAGTTCTGAATGTCAATCATTATTGTATAGGGCAAGGAAAAGAAAGATCATTGTAGATCCTATAGTTTCATAAAGGCAAAAGGTCTATGGTCTTGAAATTGCATATTCGCATGGAATGATGCATCTCATGCATCTTGCAGTTACTTCCATCTTTTAAGAAAAGTTCTTGCAAATTTTAGAGGAAACTATTTGCATCTCTAAAGGAAGGATCATCTTTATTCGTAAGATAGTTAGATCAATTAAGTCAATCGCATGTAATTGTGTAACTCACATGAGTTTCATAAAGGCGTGAACAGTTAGCATACGAGGATCACCTCAATGTGCTAGGTTAGGTTAAGTTATGTTAAAATTCTGCTTAATATCGCACTTAGGATGCTGATTTAATATTTTCGATCTTAAAAGTTCAACCCACATTCACGAAATGTTAGGGTTATCAAAACAACCATGCAAGAATGATCTAGGGTTCTCACCCTAAGGATCAGATGACCAAATGCTAGACTTTCGCAAGGAATTTAGGGACCCTATGGCCAAATCATTTATCAGCCTAGTAGGATTAGGGTTTTGGATTGGGGTCAATAGGACTCCCAAACCCTATATCTTGATCAAAGGTATTCTTGATCAAGAAATACCATATGATGAGAGATATAATCCCACAAGCTAGGTATTGACACCTATCTCGTGCAACATGCCTGCAAGGTCCTATGCTCTTGTGACTAAATCACAAGTTAATACTGCTACACCTTAGACCAAGGTTGGCAAGTTCTAATTACAAATTAGTTTCTCTAAGAATTGAGTAGTTGCCCTACTACAACACTTCCTCTTGGGAGATGATTTGTCAAGCTTAGGGTAGTGGTGAATTGCCAAGAAGAAAATTGGCCAACCAAGTTAGGACGATGGGGTTGTCCAGGATCTATTCCACTATAATATAAGGAAACCTAAGGTAGTGACAATTTGGGGTCAACAGGGTATAAACCCTAACCCAAGTAAAAAGGGTAAACAAGCAACTCAGCTTGCTAAACCTTTGGGATCTTGCCAAGTCGGGAATGATCCAGTATCGAATGCTGGGAGTATTTGGGAGAAGGAATCACACCTTAGCAGTTGGCCGTACGAACGACCACTGGAATGCTCGTGATTGTACACTTAGGTGCACTGTTTGTACTTCTTTGCTCAAGGAACTAATTCAGGAAAAATAACTAATGCTTCACATTAAAAGCCTAGAGGGAGAGGCAGTTTCAGTTACCTCCGACTGTCTGCCTGACCCTATCCAAGGGGGTTGTTAGCCACGCCAGGTACATGGATCGAACCCGCCGCGAGAGGTCTCTCCATGGGTACTGCTTGGAGTAGGAGGATGCTTGGGTGCCAGGGGAGGCTCTGGTCCTAAATTCCTTGCCTTTGGATCTTGCATAAGAAGTCGACATGACTCGAGATAGGATCTCAAGGCCCGTATACTAGTCAACGGGCGGAACTTGGAATAGCGATCCCTGAGGATTGCTGGGATAGCCTTCGGGTAGGATATTTGATGTATTCCAAAGACTATGATTAATAAAGATCAAATGTTGGAACTTGCTTGACATTGTTTTTCTATGTCAATGCCTAAGTTGCATGAAGGAACCAGTGTTTAATTGGTTAATTAAGGAGGAGAACCAAGGGGGTCTGAGAGAATAGAGGAGCAAAGGAGGGCTTCTTCTCACATAGTCAATATGGCCTTAATGGCTAAGACTATGAGAGAAGTAAAGGAGCCAACTGACTTAGAAGAAGCACTTGCAAATCTAGCATGGAAGGCAACTATGCAAGTCGAGTATGACAACATAATGAAGAATGACACTTGGGAGCTAGTGGATTGGCCACCAACAAAGCGAAAGGTTATTGACACCAAGTGGATATGGAAGGTAAAGTACAAGGCTGATGGTACCTTAGAAAAGGACAAAGCTAGACTGGTTGCACAGGGATTTTCATAGAGAAGGGTTCAAGGAAGGGTTTGATTTTCAAGGGTCATTTGCCCCAATTTCCAGAATGGCCACTATTCACATAGTACTTGTAGCCGCCCACAAGCAGTGGTGGCCAGTTTACCAAATGGATGTTAAGTCAGCGTTCTTAAATGGTGACCTCAAGGAGGAGGTGTGTGTGGCTTAGCCACCAAGGTTTGAGCCCCCCCATTTTGAGAACAAAGTGTGTAAGCTAAAGAAGGCATTGTATGGGTTGAAACAAGGCCCTAGAGCATGGTACCAACAGATAGATAAGTTTTTTTAAAAGCTTAAACTTTGAAAGATGTGCCTCAAATTCTAACTTGTGTGTTTACAAGGATGGTGAAAAGTCTGTAGTAATTGTCCTATATGTGGACGACCTTCTTATTATAGGTGATTATGAAGATATGATCAACCAAACTTGAAAGGCTTTGAGTTCTGAGTTTGAAATGACAGACTTGGACTTGCTACACTATTGCTTGGGGGTTGAAGTCTGACAAGAGCCAGGAAAGATCTTCATCTCTCAAAAGAAGTATGAATGGGAGATCTTGAAGGCATTTGGCATGACCGAGTGTAAGGAGACAGCTACACTTATGGAGGTGAATGCAAAGTTATCTGTTGAGGATGCATTAGCACTAGTAGACATTTGGAGGTATAGGAAACTGATCTACTTGTGTAACACTAGACCAGATATAAGTTTTGGTATTGGTGTTTTGAGCAGGCTCTCAAACAAACCTCATGAGAGTCATTGGAAAGTTGGGATGTGGGTGCTCAAATACTTGAAGGAAACTCTTGACTATGGTATCACATATAGTTTCAGAACTTCTCTTGTGGGAAACTGTAACTTAGATTGGGTAGGGGACAGTGATTCTAGGAAGTCAATTTCTAGTTATTGTTTCTCTTTGGGTTTTGGAAATTTCTCTTTAATTAGTAAGAAGCAACCAATAGTGGCATTGTCTTCTACCAATGTAGAGTACAAGGTAGCTTGTTTTGTTACATGTGAAGCAGCATGGTTGAGAAGGATCCTATGGCATATGGCAGTGCAGGATGAAGAACCAACTATGCTCAGATGTGACAATCAAAGTTGCATCGCCATTGCCAAAAATCTAGTGTTTCATATGTGCACCAAACATATAGAGATCCAATATCACTGTGTGCATGATTTGATTGAGGATGGGATAATGGAATTGGTCTACTGTCCAACAGAGGAGAATGGATCAGATATCTTCACCAAAGCACTTACGAAGGATGTGCTTCAAGTTCATCTTCAGAGACTCCTCGGCATTGGGTGGAGGAGATAGTCCACATTGAGGGGGGATGTTAGATATTCTCAATACCCCACCCTCATAAGGTGCCACCAATGACCCATGGTGCTCAAAGTTATAAGGCCCCCATTATGAGGAGAAGCCATATGTCCATATAGTGGTTGAGTCCTAACTTGTATGTCAGATGAGGTCTATATGACCGGATAATCTTTGGGTTAGACAGAGTAGTTAAGCTGGTAGCAACTCGAGGTACATTGTATCGAGTTGCGGGGTAAGGGAGTTATCAAGGGCCCTAGCCAATGGTAAAGGGTATATTCCCTAGCCAACTAGTGGAGGTGCACATGGAAGGTCAACAAACACATGTGCATATGGAAGGTCAACATACACATGGGAACATTGAAGGTCAACGATTACATGGAAGGTCAACATACACATGGGAACATGGAAGGTCAACAAACACATGGGCACATAGAAGGTCAACAGACACATGTGCATATGTAAGGTCAACACACACATGTGCACATGGAAGGTCAACAGGCATAGGTGCATATAGAAGATCATCCATCATGACCCCCTCACAAGCTATAAAAGCTAAACCCCTTCATAACCATCAATCATCTATCTTTCACCAAGTCAGAGTTGTCCAACTAGCCTTAAGCTCTTCACCTATCTTCTTTCTAGATCACCATCTAAGCTTCATAGCACGGGTGGACAGAGCCATCTTTGTATCAATTGTTTGGAGCTAAATAATTTTTTTAAATCTCCTCTTATTTGTTGTGTATTCTCTATCTCTTTCTCAGATTTTGTTCACTGCATCGTGTAATTTTTACAACCATTGCCTATCTGTCCAAGTGCCCAAAATGGTTGATGGAGAATATTCTCTCAAATAATCTAGTCAATTAGGACTTAAATGTGCTATGTCTAGAGTGTTAAGATAAAGTTGTGGATAAGGATTAAAGTTTGGATAAGATAAGGACAAGTCAGTATGTGGACAAAAGGATCTCATAGATATCCACTTTGTAAATATCTCAGATATTTAGAGATGGAGCTCACCTACCTCATTTAATGTACCATGTATATATACAACTACTAGCAATAAAATGTTCAACTGTAGTTCACTCCATTTCTATATTGCCTCTATCTCTTTCCTTTATTGTGCACATTATTCTCTTATCTACAAGCTCCTGGTTTTCACTACATGGTATTAGAGCATCGGGTCCTATCCTTCTAGCTTATCATATTCTCCTCAAATTCACAAACTACTCGTCCTCCTTTACTCTCATTCTTCAAATGGCTCTTGTCAATGCCACTACCTCCTATAACCGACACATTAAGATTAAAAAAACTCAATGGAAGCAACTATCAAGTATGGAAGATAAGGATGGAACTTTACCTATCTCAAGCAAACCTATGGAATATTATCAATGGCGAGGAAGACTGCCCTAAACAAGGAGGAGTAGACAAGGAAGATTGGATGCAAAGAGATGCAGATGCGAGAATGGAAATACTTGTCCATTGTGGAAATCGACAAGTACAATTAGTAAGAACAATACCCACTGCAAAAGGTATTTGGGAATTCTTCAATAATACATATGAAAACACAGATATTGTTTATCAAATGACCATGTTTAGAAAACTATCTACTGCCACCATGCATGAAGATCAATCTACCACTAAATGGCAATCTTTGCTGGATGAAACCATAATATATGGTTTAGTCATCTCAGAAGGATTACAAGCCATGTTTCTACTCTCTTTCTTTCTCTATCTTAGAGAGCCTTTATTACTACTCAAATTTCCACTGATAAACTCAAGCTTCAGCCATAGAATCAAACAAGAGCAAGTCATGAGAGATACTCTTTCTACTTCTTCAAATCAAGAATCAAAGGCTATAGCTGTAACTGCTTACAACCCAAAACATCTTCACAAAAGAGCCCAACACTTTCAACAAAAGCCCAAGTTTTCTTCTCAATCTAACTTCAAAGGGATTCTTGGTAATCCTCAACATAAGCCCAATCTTTTCAATCCCTATTCTTAACAAGAAACCCTCATTATCATCTCATGTGTAATGCTTGCAAAAGACAAGGTCATATTGAAAAGGATTGTCGTCAAAAAAATAGATTCAACAAATACCAATCAAAAGGTTAGGCTCACTTTGTTAGCATCGGCGATTATGGCATCAAAGAGCAAACAGAAACAATCATCGGCCTAGTCACAAGTGTTTGGGCACATTCATCAAACTCTAAAGAAGAATATACATGGTTTCTAGATTCTGGAGCTACTCATCATATGACTTTTCATAAGGAATGGTTAATCGACTTCAAAGAGATCTCCACTCCAGTCAACGTTGCCATGGGGGACAACATCATTCAACAAGCTCAAGGCTATGGGACAATTCAAGTGGAGCTTCCCTCCAATCACATAATCAAGGTACATAAATTCTATTATGTTCCCAATCTCAAGAAAAATCTATTAAGTATCAGTGAGCTCACTTCTCAATCCTCTCTCACTGCTCACTTCGACAAAGACCACTGCATCTTACATCTATTCTCACCTTCTCTCAAACTTACCTGCCCCAAACTAGGTTAGCTTTATACACTTGGATATTCACTTCTACAACCTCCTTCAAATGCTTCAGCTAACTCCACTTCACTCACAAGTACACCACATAACACACTCCTATGGCACTTTAGACTTGATCATGCCTCTCAAAATGTTCTCCAACAACTTATTCACAAGAAACTTGTCCATGGCATTCCACCTTCCCTATCTCAACTTCCATTTTGTCAAGTTTGTGCTCTCAGTAAAGCCACAATCTTCCTTATCCCAAATCTTTCTCCATTATGAATCAACCACTTCAATTAGTACACTTGGACATTTGTGGTCCAATAAATCTTGTATCTCTCACTGGCGCAAAATACTTTATGGTGCTTATTGATGATTATTCAAAATACAGTGTTGTATATTTTCTCACGAGGAAGTCACAAGTCTTCTCCAAGTTCCAAGAATATATGGAAGCAGTTGAAAACAAGCACGAGTTATGACTCAAAGCTCTTCGTATAGACAATGGAGAAGAATATACTTCAAATGAGTTTGAAGATTATTGCAAGGCTTTTGGAATTCAACATGAGCTTACCATACCACATCATCCATAGAAAAATGGAGTTGCTGAACACAAGAATCGTACACTACTCAATGCTGTAAGAGACATGCTATCACTAGCTCGTTCGGGAAAAGAATATTGGGAGGAAGCAATTGCTACAGCAACATATCTTCAGAACAAGTTTTCCTCAAACTCTGTAAACAATAATACTCCTTACGAATTGTGGTTTGGTCACCCTCCTGACTTATCACATCTAAAGTCTTTGGATGCACTGCATTTCTTGTCAATCAAGATCACAAATCCAAGTTTTCTCCTAGAGACACACAACTAATTTTTATAGGATATGGAGAGCCACATGGTCACAAGGCCTATCGCTTCTATGATCCAACTGACAAGGTCTTTATTTATGGCCAAAATGCCATCTTTCATGAAGATAATCTTCTTCCATCCAATACAACACAATGTCCATCTCTCACACTTTATCCCGTCAATGAATCTTTGACATTAGACATGCCTCATACAAGGCCCACCATATCTTTGACAGAATCCACTCCTTCTACTTCTCTCCACTCCAGCTCTTCACTATCATCATCATCCTTATCTCATTTTAGAGATCCAAGGTTGTTTGGTTCATGTGAAAAACCCTCACCTCCAAAATCTTTTATCCTTAATGGATCATATCCAACCTTAGCAAAATTTTGAAAAGCTATTAACAACCCAATTCATCAGGAAATCACTCTATCTAGCATAATCAAAATAGTCCAAAAATGACATTGTTTCAAGGGCAACTTGTGCCTTCGCTTCACGTCACGAACCAGTAGCTGTTGCCTCCACTAAACGACACAAACCAATAGCTGTCTTCACTCAATAACAGGCCGCGAGCTACTCCACTCAACGAAAACATACACATGCATATTCAATAAGTCACATGCGGCAGTAACTGGCATAATATGGCAGGTCGATTACTTCCTCTCAAGAACAACAACCTGCCCCCATTAATAGTGAACAATTTCACACTCCAACTCAGTCAAATACTCTCATATCTCCATAGCTTGGAAGCTCCCTACATAGTACACAAAGTCTATATAAATAGCAAGTCTCCTATCTCCCACAAGCTCCATTTCATCAAGAGAATTTGAATCCTCTCCCTGCCTCTACTCCACAATTACCTCCATCATCTTCCCCTAAAGGGCACAAATTTTGAAGGTCTACTCACACAGTAGCAATGTCTTCAACATCAAGAAATACTTCCCCTACGGCTCTCATTGTTACCACTCTATGGCCTCCATCTCCAACTTCTCCATCAATGCCCATTACCCTATTCAATACTTCTGACTTTGACACTGAAGAGGTACAATCACAATAAACTGCCAAGCTTGAGATTTGCCTCCAATCACTATTCCTGAACCCCCAATCTTCCCTTCTGTCACTCAAGCACTTCAAAGTCTTGAAGCCTCTCAATGGCAAGCTACAATGCTCGATTAATATAAAGCTCTTCTTCACGATAACACCTAGAAATTGGTAACCCTTCCTCTTGGAGAATTTGCAATAAGTTGCAAATGGGTACTTTGCAAAAAGCTCAAACCAGATGGCTCCATCGACAAGTACAAAGCTCGACTTGGCTCATGGATTCAAAGAAATTGAAACCAGGAGCTCCATGGCAACTCATTCTACATTGATTCTTCACCATATTGATGTCAAAACTACCTTCTTACATGGTCACTTAGAAGAAAAAAGCTATATTTCTCAACCACCAAACTTTGTTGATCCAAAATTTCCTACACATGCTTTTCTACTGCATAAAGCTATTTATGGCCTAAAACAGGAACCAAGGTAGTGGTACACTCATATTCATTCTCACTTACTATGCCATGGCTTTTGGAGGCTAGAAATGGAGCACAACATTTATACTCTTCTTCAGGGCAACACTGTCATTATCTTAGGTCTCTATGTTGATGACATTCCTATTCTTGCCAACTCTCCTCACACAATGTCCAAAGCCAAATCTATCATATC
The DNA here is from genome assembly GCF_053477565.2 of Lygodium microphyllum. NCBI lineage: Eukaryota > Viridiplantae > Streptophyta > Polypodiopsida > Schizaeales > Lygodiaceae > Lygodium > Lygodium microphyllum. Next base: position 75,938,776 of record NC_141154.1, on the reverse strand, counting down.
TTCGTAGCTTGCTATAATAGACTATGGTCCTATGCATTATTATCTTGGCATAGAAATTGAACAGTCACCCACATCCATCCAAATGCATCAACATGTCTACATTATGTCTATTCTCTCCCATTATTCCATGCTAAAATGTAATCCCATGGTCACTCCACTTGCCCAAAATCTTCAATTGAATCCATCCTCATCCCATTCTCTTTCAACTGATCAGGCTCGTGAAATGGAGACTATTCCTTATATGGAAGCACTTGGATATCTTCGATATCTAATTACTTGTACCCTCATAGATTTATCTTATGCAGGACACATCCTCTCCAAAGCCATGCATCAACCCACTTATGAACATTAGAAGCAGCTCAAACGGGTCTTATGATATCTAAAGGCAACATTAAATGTGGGGATTTTTTTTTACCAAAGAAAGCAATGATTTTCTTTTACGAGCATATTCTGATGCAAATTGGGGTGGTGACCTTGCTACCTGAAGATCTCTCACTAGTTTTATCATTACTCTAGCAAGAGGTCCCATCTCTTGGAGTGCCAAACAACAACACTCCATTGCACTTTCCACTACTGATGCTGAATACGTATCATGTAGCATGACCACCCAGGAAATAATTTATTTGAAGAAACTCTTGGAAGACATCAGTTTTGGGTATCAACCTCACTAAATTCCAATCTTCACCAACAAAAAAGCATCAATCTCTATCATTCAAGGCCCAAAATTAAGCATTAAACTCCGCCATATTGATATGAGATATCATTTTGTCCGTGAATTAGTTGAAAATTCCCATATCATCCTTCAATATGTACCATCATGTGATAATGCTGTTGATTTTCTCACCAAATCAGTTCCTCACTTGAAGCACAAAATTGCCATGCAAATCCTTTGCATGATCTGATCGATAGGGGAAAACATCTAGCTAAATTGATGAATTGAATGTAATATTTTTTGTTTCTCTATAGATACTTATGAAATAATTTTGAGGGGGGATGTTAAGATAAAGTTGTGGATAAGGATTATAGTTTGGATAAGATGTGAACAAGTCAGTATGTGGACAAAAGGATCTCATAGATATCCACTTTGTAAATATCTCAGATATTTAGAGATGGAGCTCACCTACCTCATTTAATGTACCATGTATATATACAACTACTAGCAATGAAATGTTCAACTGCAGTTCACTCCATTTCTATATTGCCTCTATCTCTTTCCTTTATTGTGCACATTATTCTCTTATCTACAAGTTCTTGGTTTTCACTACATAGAGTGCACTATAGAATCTTTATCCAAATCCCACAAATTCTCCAAAAGAACCTTAATGAAAAGCTCAGCCTCATCAACTATGGAGGGGTACTTACAAAAATTCTAGCTGATAGTTTATGACTCCCTCTCAAGGATGTCCTACCCCAAGGATATGTTGATCAACAAGAAGTAGTTGAGGGGGGATCTAAAAGTTACATTGAAGAAAGCAAGAAAAGGAAGGAAATAGAAGAAGCAAAATCTAGCTCATGCTCTAAAACATCTAATGAGGAGGAGACAAATGGGTAGGGATTTGTTTAGGTTAGGGTCTAGGAAGGATATGAAGAAGATGAAGGAGAGAATAGTGCAATCTATCAAAGAGCTCATAATCAAAAGAAAAAGAGAAGGACAAGCACAAATAAGGGCAAAGAAAAGATTGTTGGAGGCTCACAAATTGTCAAAGCAACCACACTACAAAACCCTCTAACAGCCATAGAAGGACTCCGAATTGAGGTCGCAGACTTGGCCAATGCAAAGACCATGGAAGGAAATCCTACAAAGGCTCAACACGAGCAAGCTAGGGTCAGATTGCAAAAGTAAGCACAAAAGAAGGACTGGAAGCCTTGTAGAAGCTATTCAAAAAACTCAAGAAGGAGAAACTAGAAGCTCTTGAGAGTAGGCAAGAACTTCAAAATCAGTTAAATGAGACACATGAAACTTATAGGAAGTTCATAATCTCATTAGAGGAATGGGCACAAGACCTCAAATCAATTGCAATAGAGTAATTCTAGGCTTCAAGAAAAAAACACAAAAATGATAGAATTGCAACAATAGTTACATGAGATGAATCTCGAACTTACTAATACCATGCTCCGACTCTCATAAAAGAGGTAGCAAAAAAAACAATACAAGAAAGAGAATAACATTAATATCAACAAATGCAAGGAAAATGAAAGCTTGCATGTGCAACCCTCCAAGAAACTATACCAACCCTACTAATTAGAGTTGTGAATTCAGTGGAAAATCATATTCATAAGCTTTATGAAGAAACCCTTATGAAAACGTCCACTGACTTGGGTGTACCACTCTATAGTGAGAGCCAACATAAAGTGAAAATGGAATCATACATGCATGCTATGGAAAAGCAACAAGAAGTATTCAGAGAAGCTTCCTTGTTGGCTCGCATTCCACAAATGGAGGACATCTAAGAACTCAAAGATCGATTAGGCTTGGTGGCTGGTACTTGATTTGATTTGTGGCTACAAAACACACCAAAGAAGACTTGATCTATCATCTAAACTAGAAAGGGCATGAGGAGAGAGAGTTAAAAGCAATGGGCCTCCTACAACTAGAAACAAATCCCTCACAGTCTCTTCTTGTCCTTGAGCCACCCGTTGCCATGACACCCCCCACGGATCTGCTCAACCTGCCAAACTTTGATTTTGGAGAATCAGTGGAGTAACTGATGGAGGAAACCCCCAAAAAAAATAAATCTTATGAAGCCATGATTGTGAATAGCTACAGAAGGTTGTAGATTTTTCCCTCCCATCTGAGCTCCTAGTTGATGCAAAGCAAGTAGACCCTAAAGAGGCAATAGAAAAATATCAAGCACAGGAAGAATCCAGTAATACATTAAATTTTGACTTCAAAGTGGATAAAGGAACCAAGATCAAGGAGCCACTATCCCCATGCATAGTGTAAGAAATCGTCAGAGAAGCTAAATGCATAGCAGAGACATGGGTAGGACAACTTGATATAGAAGCATTCAAGGAATCTTGTTAGGCCATGGGAGGCAAAAGTAGATACCTCACTATGAAAACATAGGAAGCCTGGCCAAGAAAACTTGAATGAAGATACCACATCCTAGAGAATGACAAGATAGCTTAGCACGCCTTTGCCCACTCAAACGACATTGCAAAAGCAAACCCACTCCATTGCCTCTATCCTTGTGTCAACACAGTAAAGAATACAAGGAGGAGAACATGGTAGATATAGCTTTCCCAAAATTCCCAATGTAAGAGCCAATGACAAAAATAAGGCCTACATTTTCTAGCCCCTTGAACTCATCCTATCTTTTATAATCTTTGTAAGAAGATTCACTGCTTATCCCAATCCTTCTTTCATCGCCGCTTGCAACATCTCCACCTTCTCATTACATTACTCTGACAACCAATCATGCCATATGAGGAGCAACTTCCACCACTATTTTTTGATGTGAATATAGGGATTGACTGAGTGGTAATGATATGGCTTCATCCTAAAGCTGCACTATTACCTCCTTATTATATTGAGTTGCTAGAGGATATGGTGGTGTAACGTGCCCGCTCCTCAAATCGCGGGACACGTCTTAGCAGTCCATTGAGAGATATATCTAAAAGACGCCACCCGACACTCCCAAGGAATGACACGGGGTTTGCCAACTAGGGTCTCTCGAGTCTACCTTACAACAGAACTTATTCGGCCGTTCCCACTAGGATCGGCCTGAAGTTCGGGTTCCTAGCAGTCGGGTCTTCCTAATAGCCTTTTAGCATCGGTCAACAGTGCTCCACTTTGCGTAGATGCAACTGGACCAAGGCAGACTCATACCGCACTGGTTCAAAGAGAATGGGGAACGAGAGGGATGCATCACTCAACCTCTCTGCCCGCAAGGCATAGTCCCATTCCGGTCCCCTAAAGTGGCACGAATTAGGTTTTTATCTGATAAGTTCTAAGGTCCTTGTGTATCTAACATTCGCATCAAATAAATTCCATTGAGGAAAGCTCTCAACTAACCGAGACCACCCTGCCATAGATGGACCCGACGGTCACATCCACCACACTTCCCTCGGGGGTTGTTTTAGTTATCTAATTACCTACCACATTATGTTTGACACATAAAAGCAGCTTTCTTAATTAACCCATTAATCACAGGTTCCTTTACGTAATTTAGGGCACAGACACAAAGACAAGATAAAACAAGATCAAACACTTAACTTATCTTCAGATTAGTGTTTGTCTCCTGCCCATACAGGAGAATTAAGTGTCCCTTTCTGCCTGTGCAGAAAAATCCTTCCGTCTCCCTACAATAAAAACCCGAAGGTTTATCCTACCAAGATTCTGCCTTGTAACTAGTATCAAGGCCTCAAGATCCCATCTCAAGTCATGTAGAACTCTTGTATAGGGTCTGGAGGCATTGGGATTTACGGCTAGAGCCCCCCCCTAGCACCCAAGCGTCCTCCTACACCAAGTAATTTCCACAAAGAGACCTCTCATAATGGGTTTGGTCCACATTCCCCGTGCGGATTCATAACCCCCTTGGTTAGGGTTTGGCGGTTCGTGGGGGGTAGCTAGCACCATCCTTCCTTAATTATCCCTTTAGGAAATCATCCACAGTTGAAGCAACCAGCTAATAACATTTACTAGGAAAAATATCCCTTTTGTTCCCATGGCAATTTATCCTTACAGTTCCCGCCATGAAAATATAATCACTTGGATATTCATCCAAAACCACAACCAATCCTTAAGTATCCTTTCAGAAACAATCAAGTTGAAACAACCAGCCTAACATCCTTTAACTAGGAAAGCATCCTTTCCTAATCTAGTAGGTAACCACTATGCCTAGCAATCACTTTTTCCATCTTTAACAAGATCAACCTTCGTTAAAACCATTTCAACAGTTCCAAGCAACATGCTTAGCATAAATCAACTACCATAAAGTTCGCTCTCCCCCTTGGGTTAGGGCTTCGCAAGGTCAATTTAACAAATTCCTTCTAGATCCTTTTAATGATCTAAGTGGTCTTCCTCTTGATCCTGATTTGATCAAGGCTAACATTGTCCTATTGTTTCAACTCCTATGGCAAGCTATGTGCAACATTAATGAGTCTACAGATTTTAAGTGTGATGATATAAACATCTAGAGAAAACAAGAGTTTGAGGAACCTAGACTTGATTCACAGGAGTAGGGGCATAGTTGATGCTTGCCTCTCCGTCTGCATCTCTCGTGTCTCTGGCTCCACTTATGATCGAGACTCGTCGCAATACTCGGCTTTGGTGCCATCGTGGAGAACTCTGCCAAGATCTTCTTCTTCTTCAGCTCCACTTTTCTCAACCTCCTTCTCCCTTCTCTCTCTCTCTCTCTCTCTCTCTCTCTCTCTCTCTCTCTCTCTCTCTCTCTCTCTCTCTTTCTCTACCTTTCTCCCTCTGATTATCCCTCCTCTCTCTCTCATCCACCTTCCCACACTCCCTTTCCCTCTCTCTCCTTCTTCTTCTTCTTTTCTTATTCTCCTTCTCTCTCTCCCTCTTCTTCTCCTTCTTCTCCTCCTTCTTCTCATTCTCCCTCTCCCTCTTCTTCTTCTTCTTCTTCTTCTTCTCCTTCTCCTTCTCCTTCTCTCTCCCTCTTCTTCTCCTTCTTCTTCTCTCTCTCCCTCTTCTCTCTCTTCTCTTCTCTTCTTCTTCTTCTTCTCCTTCTCTCTCTTCTCTCCCTGTCCCTCTCTCCCTCTCCCTTAGCGTTGATCACGGGAGGGCCTCTACAGCAGGCTGACGATCACCAAGGGGGACGTGATGATGCTGCAGACTGACGTCGAAGAAGGAGGGGGGGATGCATGTCGCCACGGTGAGAGGGGGGAAAGGGCGCTGTCCAGGCGGAGGGGGGGCTATTGTCCAGACGGAGGGGGCCGTGCTGCAATAGTAGGGGGGCCGTTGTGCCTTAGCCCCACGAGGGGCTTTATAGGGGGGAGGGATAGACATCTATAGTGGCCGCCACCCCTCCCACATGGGGGGGCTACACACCCCCCCTAACTCCCTCTTACTCACTCACACACACTCTCTCTCTCCCCGCCATGCAGTCAGTAGGGGGAGAGAGAGTGAGAGTAGAAAAATTTGAAAAAAAAGTAAAAATTTTCTTAAGGAGGGGGGGTGCGCATGGGGGGGGCATGGGTGTCACGGGGGGGGGGGGGGGGAATATTACATCCTCTCCCCCTTAGAGGAGGGGGTTCGCATGGTGGGGCACGGGGGTCATGGGGGGGGGGGGGGGGGATATTACATCCTCTCCCCCTTAGAGGAATCGAGATGTCCTCATCTCAAGAAGACCTAGGGAAGACAAGCGCTAATGGGGCTTACGATCTGTGGGTTAAGACCCACCATGCATCTGCTGCGCTACTCTTAATGTTTCAAGTAGTGCACTCATATTATTCGAATTAACCATAGGTACAAGAATAGGATCTATTCTCAATTGTGTTACATGATGTCGATTAAGATTCTAGGAATTTTAGTCCTCCTAATAAGGTTTAGTGGGCTCTAGATCTTTTGTCTTCATCTGATTTGTCTATATATCCATAGACTGCACCTTTGTAGCTTCGTTTTCTTGGAGGCTCAATGCCTTCTGGACTTAGATCATGACAGTCTGCTTGGATGTGTCCTAGTTCATTACAATGGAAGCATTGATGGTAGGGACATCTCCTACGGAGGTGCCCTATCTCTCCACATATATGGCATCTCTTATCCTGATCTCCATAGTCATCTTTGCTACAATTGCCTAATTTAAGTTCTTGGATGATTGGATTCGCTTAGAATAATGTGTCTTGGAAGTCCGTTGGACACATTGCTTCAAGATGGTGGTTCAGAGGAGTGTTCAGGCCATGGCAAAACTTAGATACTTGATGTGCAATATCCATAGGTGGCACGTATTTTAGTAGGATTACAAACTTTGAGTAGTAAGCTTCCAGGGTTAATTCCATCTACTTGAGCTTGAAGAATTCATCCATCTTCAAGGTCTGGTAGGTTGGCTCCACGTATGACATCTTTCAATTGAGTCCACGCAACAGCGGCTTCAAAAATACCTTGATCTTTGCACCATTTCTTCCACCATAACTGAGCCTGGCCAACTAGCTTTAGTTTTCTAACCATTGCTTGATTCATGGAGGCAGTTCCCGGAGCAGAGAAATAGTCATCTATCATCTCAATCCATATCTCTGCCTCTGCTGCAACATCTAACCCTTTTCCATCAAATTCGGGTGCCTTAATTTGCTTGAGAAGAAATTTCTTCTCTTGCATGTCAGCATTCATGGGTGCAGAAGGTGCCTAACAATTCAAGCCATACCACTTAGGTTATTTCTGTTTAGGATATGTCTATGAACCGAATATTAATCAATTATGTATCATCATGAAGTTTTTCTCTGATACCAACTGTAACATGCCCGCTCCTCAAATCGCAAGACACATCTTAGCAGTCCATCGAGAGATATATCTAGAAGAGGCCACCCGGCACTCCCAAGGAATGACATGGGGTTTGCCAACTAGGGTCTCTCGAGTTTGCCTCGCAACGGAACTTATCCGGCCGTTCCCCACTAGGATCAACCTGAAGTCCAGGTTCCTAGCAGTCGGGTCTTCCTAACAGCCTTCTAGCATCGGTCGATAGCGCTCCACTTTTCGTAGATGCAACTGGACCAAGGCAGACTCATACAGCACTTGGTTCAAAGAGAATGGGGAACAAGAGGGATGCATCGCTCAACCTCTCTGCCCGCAAGGCATAGTTCCATTCCAATCCCCTAAAACGGCATGAATCAGGTTTTTATCTTATAAGTTCTAAGTTCCTTGTCTATCTAATGTTCACATCAAATAAATTCAATTGAGAAAAGCTCTCGGCTAACCGAGACCACCCTGTCATAGGATGGACCCGATGGTCACATCCACCACGCTTCCCTCGGGGGTTGTTTTAGTTATTTAATTACCTACCACATTATTTTTGACACATAAAAGTAGCTTCCTTAATTAACCCATTAATCACAGGTTCCTTTACGTAATTTAGGGCATAGACACGAAGACAAGATAAAACAAGATCAAACACTTTCTTAACTTATCTTTAGATTAATGTTTGTCTCCCGCCCATATAGGAGAATTAAATGTCCCTTTCTGCCTCTGCAGAAAAACCTTCTGTCTCCCGGTAATAAAAATCCGAAGGTTTATCCTACCAAGATTCTGCCGTGTAACTAGTATCAAGGCCTCGAGATCCCATCTCGAGTCACGTAGAACTCTTGTGTAGGGTCCGGAGGCATTGGGATTTACGGCCAAAGCCCCCCTGGCACCCAAGCGTCCTCCTATGCCAAGTAATTTCCATGGAGAGACCTCTTGCCGTGGGTTAGGTCCACATTCCTGGAGCGGATTCATACCCCCCTTGGTTAGGGTTTGGCGGTTCGCGAGGGGTAGCTAGCACCATCCTTCCTTAATTATCCCTTTAGGAAATCATCCACAGCTGAAGAAACTAGCCTAATAACATTTACTAGGAAAAACAACCCTTTTGTTCCCATGGCAATTTATCCTTACAATTCCTGCCATGAAAATATAATCACTTGGATATTCATCCAAAACCACAACCAATCCTTAAGTATTCTAACAATCAAGTTGAAACAACCAGCCTAACATCCTTTAACTAGGAAAACATCCTTTCCTAATCTAGTAGGTAACCACTCTGCCTAGCAATCACTTTTTCCATCTTTAACAAGATCAACCTTTGTTAAAACCATTTCAACAGTTCCAAGCAACATGCTTAGCATAAATCAACTACCATAAAGTTCGCTCTCCCCCTTGGGTTAGGGCTTCGCAAGGTCAATTTAACAAATTCCTTCTAGATCCTTTAAATGATCTAAGTGGTCTTCCTCTTGATCCTGATTTGATCAAGGCTAACATTGTCCTATTGTTGCAACTCCTATGGCAAGCTATGCGCAACATTAATGAGTCTACAGATTTTAAGTGTGATGATATAAACATCTAGAGAAAACAAGAGTTTGAGGAACCTAGACTTGATTCGCAGGAGTAGGGGCATAGTTGATGCTTGCCTCTCCGTCTGCATCTCTCGTGTCTTTGGCTCCACTTATGATCGAGACTCATCGCATTACTCGGCTTTGGTGCCATTGTGGAGAACTCTGCCAAGATCTTCTTCTTCTTCAGATCCACTTTTCTCAACCTCCTTCTCCCTTCTCTCTCTCTCTCTCTCTCTCTTTCTCTCTTCCTCTACCTTTCTCCCTATGATTATCCCTCCTCTCTCTCTCATCCACCTTCCCACACTCCCTCTCTCTCTCTCTCTCTCTCCTTCTTCTTCTTCTCTTCTTCTTCTTCTTCTTCTCTCTCTCCCTCTTCTTCTCCTTCTTCTCCTCCTTCTTCTCATTCTCCCTCTCCCTCTTCTTCTCCTTCTTCTTCTCCTTCTCTCTCCCTCTTCTTCTCCTTCTTCTTCTCTCTCTCCCTCTTCTCTCTCTTCTCTCTTCTTCTTCTTCTTCTTCTTCTTCTCCTCTCTCTCTCCCTCTTATCTCTCTTCTCTCTTCTCTCTTCTCTCTTTCTTCTTCTTCTTCTTCTTCTTCTTCTTCTTATCTTTTTCTCCTTCTCTCTCTTCTTCTCTTTCTTCTTCTTCTTCTTCTTCTTCTTCTTATCTTTTTTTCATTCTCTCTCTTCTCTCCCTCTCCCTCTCTCCCTCTCCCTTAGCGTTGATCATGGGAGGGCCTCTGCGGCGGCAGGCTGACGGTCACCCGGGGGGACATGATGATGCTGCGGACTGACATCGAAGAAGGAGGGGGGCTGCCTGCCACCACGGCGAGAGGGGGGGAAAGGGCACTGTCCAGGCGGAGGGGGGGCTGTTGTCCAGACGGAGGGGGCCGTGCTATAGTAGCAGGGGGGGCCGTTGTGCCTTAGCCCCACAAGGGGCTTTATAGGGGGGAGGGAGGAGGTGGAAGATGGCCATCTAGCGGCCGCCACCCCTCCCACCTGGGGGGCTGCATGCCCCCCCCTAACTCCCTCTTACTCACTCACTCACTCTCTCTCTCTCCCCACCATGCAGTCGGCAGGGGGAGAGAGAGTGAGAGTAAAAAAATTTGAAAAAAATTTAAAATTTTTCTTAAGGAGGGGGGTTCACATGGGGGGGCATGGGGGTCACAAGGGGGGGAATATTACAAGTGGATAGTCAGTTTGTATTGCGTACACACCCTTTCTACCCTAAGTTGCACTTGTAGCTATTCAATTCACTAAAAGAATACATGGTTAGCATGGGATGCCTTTAACATGCACTTAGGCTACTTCCTGAGTAGCATGCCTACTTGTCAAATTATTCCCAAAAAAAGAAAAGAAGAGAAAAGAAGCACACTGATGCTCACAGCACCTAGGGGCCATCCCCTAGCCCATGCCACCACACACAACCCTAGGGCATATTAAGGGCAGGACAATTATCTGAGTATGCTCGATAGACCATTCACCTTGGATGTACCCAACCCAATAGTTGGGTCCTCGAGTGGAACAATATTTTGAGTATATATTTGGATCTCCTAGTTGCATAGCACACGTACTCCACATGATACTGGATAGATAGACACACCCCTCAGGGAGTGCACATCAATATGACAGGTACATGGAGCAATATGTAGCAAATGGAGAAGAGGAAATAAGTATCTAGATGTGCTCACAAGTTCCCATACATTTGATTGATAACTATGATGCACAAGTGAAAATGATTGCTTTGGAAATGGGTCCCATAGATGTGATATTAGAGTGTGATTGGTTGATGACATTGGGCCACATTACTATGGATTTATTATAGCTGTATACGGAATTTATTAGTGAGGCCAACTCATGCATTTGCAAGGAATCTATAATAAATTTGATTTTTAGCTTATCACTGCAAAGATGCTCAAGAAGGAGTTTAAAAGCATTCTAAAATATACACATTACACCTAAATAAAAAGTTATCAAATCAAATCAAAGGATTAGCAAAAATAATTCAACATTAAAGGCTCTTCTTAAGGAGTAGAAAGACTTATTCTAAGTGCCTATAACTTTACCTCCTAAGAAAGCAGTTGATCACCCCATAGGTTTGGATTTTCACTCAAAACTAATAAATAAGCCACCCTACAAGTTTTCTAAATGTGAGTATAAGAAATTTCCAAGAAAATTAAGATGCTATTAGAGATGGGATTCTTTGAACTTGAATTTTCACCCTGCACCTTACTAGTCTTGTTAGTTAAGAAGAAAGATGGTTCCTTTAGGATGTGCATTGATTACAAGAACCTCACCCAAACCACGGTAAAGAAAAGGTGCCCTATCCCTAGAATAGATGATCTGCTAGATGACCTCAAGGGGAAAAATTATTTCACGAATATAGACTTGAGGTTAGGCTACCACCAAATTCATATGAGAGAGGGTGATGAGATTTATAGGCTATTTGCTAAGGAGACCAAATGCTCTTTCATGTAGATGTATGCGAAATACTTAGGACACATATTAAGTGAGAAGAGAATCAAGGATGATCCTAAAAAGGTATAGTGTTTTGGAAATTGGTCAATTCCTAAAAATACTACATGAGTATTATAGCCCCCCTTTGGCTGATAGACTCCAGACATAAGTTTTCTTTTGGGATGCCATTGTAGATAGAAGCTTCAATTAGTTGGTTGAAGGATTTGCTCACTTTCACTCCTATTTTGGTTTGCCCAAACTTCTCTAAGGAGTTTACCATTCAATATGATACTAGTGGAATAGGCATAGGTGCAGTCTTGTTACAAGAGCATGGAGTTATTGCATTTGAGAGTCACAAGCTTACAAAGAAGGAAATAGCAATGAATGCTTATGACTAAGAAATATTGGCTATCCTCCATGCAATAAATAAATGGTTCCATTATTTGTATGGTAGTCAATTCAGAGTTAAGTGTGATCATAGGGTTGTTAAGTACCTCTTCCAATCAAATCTTACTCCCAAGTAGCATAGGTGGGTAGCTAATGCAAAACTATGACTTTGACATTACCTATACAAAGGGGCAAGGAAAATATAGTGGTTGATTCTCTTTCTCAAATGTGGGTATGTAAAGTTTCAAAAATTACTAAGTCTCATAGTGATTGGATTGAAGAGTTGCAAGAAGCATAGCCTCAAGGGAAAGAAGTGTTTGAACATATGCAGACCCTTTTTCAATAGTGTTAGTTGAATCTCAAGTTAGCCCAATAGTAGATGAAGTTATATTCTGATGAGAAGAGGAACCCTATGGAGTTTTAAGAAGGAGAGTTAATGTTCTTGAAAGTGCCCAAGTCTCAATATTCTCCTTTGAAATATGGCTTAAACAACAAGCTTTCCCATAGGTTTTATGGGCCTACATGATCCTTGAGCGTATAGGAGACATGGCTTATGATTTGGAACTCCCTTCCTCCATCAATATTCATAATGTCTTCCATATTAGCCATCTTAAGCCTTTTCTTGGCACTTAGGTTGATTATGCGAAGGAGCTGTCACCTATAGATGAAGAAGGCATTATGTAGTATATCCTTGAGAAGGTCATAGGACAGTAAGAAAACAAGTTTCACTCCAAGTCTGTCATTGATTATTTGATCAAATGGAAGGCTTTACCACTTAATGAGACTTCTTGGAGGCCCACATCTATATTAGAAGAGTTTTCCTACAAGTTACACTTTTGGCACAGTTGGTCCTATTATGTTTTAGATAATATCAAGATAGCATTTTGTTTTGGAATAGATTTTATTTTGCTCTAATCATACCAAAGAGAAACCTATATAGCCTAAAATTACTACAAAACATCTTTGTTTTGATATATTGCATGCCTCATTTGAATCAGTCTATGAAAAGTGGTCTTAGATTTGTCTAGTAGGGTTTGTTTTATACATCAAGCTATCTACTAGATGTAGACATCTTTCCATGAACATTTTGCATTATTTTACACACCAAAGAGGATTATACTTCAATATTCACTTCAACCAAAATTTTGAGTTTTCCAAAATTTTTTGTATCTTTTGTAATGCTAAAAACAAAGTAGTATTCTATCTTGCCTATCATTTCAACCATTGTGATATGTCCCTATTTGGTGTTTGAGGCGAAAAACCTTTGGATATGGATGGAATGCAAAGGACTAGAAATATTTAATGTTTGGGAAAAAGAAAATACCAAATCACATTGACTAGGTATAAGATATAAGAGACTTGTTTTTTCATCATTCATCTTGATAATCAAAAAGTCTCTTCATCTCTCCTTTTCTTACAGGTTCCTTGGCTTCTCTCCTCTTTATTTTTAGTCTTTCTCTCTCCTTGTCAATATTTCTCTCTCTTCGATCTCCTCTCTAGTCCCCTTCTTGACAATCAATTGTTTTGGGTTATAGTAATGTTAGCAAATCATACTAATTATATGATCCTAATAAAACAAATGTGTTTGCATCTAGGGATGTCAATATGGATGAATATGAAATATAAGAAGGATCTAATCTAGGTAGTGATGGAGATGAGAATACCATTGAAGAGATCTTATGAGGTCCATAGGACAAAGGAAAGAACTTAGAAGGATAACATATCAAACAATAGGTAATTTAATCTCTCTTGTTGAAGAATATCACTTTGCATTACTCATAAATATTATGTAGTATTAAAAATAAAATTTACATGGTGATGCATGTAGGAAATATGAGTGGAAGAAGTTTATGCATAGGTGATAAAATGCATGCTTTATATAAAAATAAAACATGGGATTTATGTGACGTCCCTAAAAGAAACAAAGGTATTGGTTATAAATGGGTTTATAGAATCAAGTATGACGATGAAGAGGGAAAGATTGAAAGGTCTAAAGCTAGGGTGATTGCAAATGGGCTCTCTCAAAAACATAGGATAGGTTATGATGAAAAATATGCTCTAATTTTGCCAAAATTAATTCAATAAGACCAATTATTTTCTTTTTTCATAAACAAATGGAGTGTATACAAGTGGATCTACATAATCAACCACCTAGTTATGTAAAGTAGGGCAAGAAAACTTGGTTTTTAGGTTTCAAAAAAAGTCTTTATAGGCTAAAACAAGCCCCTAGATCATGGTATACTAGGATTTAGCAACACTTTATAGCTATTAGTTTAATAAGGGTAATGTAGAGAGTATGCTCTACTACAAGGTATGCAAAGGTAACATTGTGTTGGTACTCTTATATATGGATGATTTTCTAATTACAAGGAGAGATGGTCATGATTGGTAAACTAAAATATTAGCTTTCTTTAGAATAAGGCATAATAGATTTGGGGAACTTGCACGACATTTTGGACATTGAAGTATATAGGTCCAAAGAATCAAAACATTTATCTCCCAATAGAAGTATGCTATTGAAATTCTATACAAATTCAACATGTCCAACTATCATCCTATTAAGAATCTCTCTAAGTATGAAGTATAAGTTGCTTTTGATATTTCAAAATTAGGTCTTTGATCAGTTTTTTTATTTTTCTATCTATCACTAGGTCTGATATATGCTATGCATTCGAGCTCCTAAAATGTCTTATTGGGATGTAACCAAAAGAGTGTTTAGATACTTGAATGGTACTAGTCATTCTGCAATTGAAAATGCTAGAGTTAGTGTGTCTTCACATGGATTTCATATTTTAGTTTTTCCTAAAACTTAGATAATTGAAAGTTCATTGTGGGTTATAATTTCTTCTTTGGTAAATAGATTAATCTCATGGGCTTTTATAAAGTAAACTACTTTTAGCCTTTCTTTAACAAAGGTTGAATATAAAGTTTACTTCAAGGAGCTACTTGGAGTACAATAGTTAACTTGAGCTTGAGGGGGGCGTTGAAAATCAAGCTCATCAATGGTACTGAGACCACCTCTACTTAGTATAGTTGTAGCTAGCTATTACTAGTCAAGTGTGGCATAATAATGAGTTGGTTAGACTTAATTCAAAGGTTAGAGATGTCTGGTTAGTTAGTAACCTACATGTATACATTGTATGTGTGACTTAGACTTAGAATCTTGTAACATGCCTGTCCAAGCACGTTTTTGAGGTCCATCGAGAAACGAGTCTAAGAGTTGCTACCTGGCACTCGCTTGGAATGTTTCAAGGTTTTTCGCCTAGGGTTTCTCAAGTCCACCCTGCAACGGAACGTTCACAACCAAAACCCACTAGGATTGACTTGAAATCCAGGTTCCTCATGGTCAAGGTCTCCCAACAGCATTCTAGCTTCAAGTCATGGACATCCTACTTTACGCAGAGAAACCCAAACCAAAGAAAATCCATGCCACACTTGGTTCAAAGAGAATGGGAAACAAGAGGGATGCTCTCTCAACCTCTTTGCTATGGGTATAGTCCCATTCCGGTCCCCTAAAACAGTATGAATCTGGTTCTAACTTAATACTACCTAAAGGTCGAACATTGATAAAGCCTTGTAAGAAGCCGCCCAGTTCTCTGGGACCACCCTTCCATAGGATGGACCCATCGAGGGTTCCGCCCACCCACTTCCCTCAATAGGTGTACTTTAGTTATCTAATTAGCCCCTATCACATTTATGTGCGACATTTAAAATCAACTTCCTTAATTAAGCCTTTTAGGGAACAGGGTTCCTTCACATAATCTTATGGTACTGACATAAAAACAATTCAGACAGGTTCCTTGGAAGTAAACTTAATATTAGAATTTTAACTGAGATACAAGTCTTGTTAAAAAGGGACAATTTCCGCAATCCGTGAGGATGCACCTTATTTCCTCCAAGATTCCGCCCTTGCACTAGTAACAGGGGCCTCGAAAATCTATCCCAAGTCACGTAGATCATTTGAGTAGGACCTGGAGAGGCAAGGAATTTACATCCAGATCCCCCCTGGCATCCAAGCGTCCTCCTACGTTCAAACCAACCCGCGAAGAGACCTCTCGTGATGGGTTCAGTCCACGTTCCCATCATGACTATTTAGAACCCCCTTGGCTAGGGTTGGCCGTTAGTTGGGGGTGGTTTGGCGCGCCCTCCAAGTGTTCAATTTGATTCATTATTCCCATTTCTTTTATGAGTTTGGGGGTCATACAATCCTTTAACAAGCAATGTTTCTAAATTTACAAGCACAAACAATGGTGAAGGCAAGTGCTCGGACATCTGCTAAGGTGGGGTCCCTATCTTTGACACTTAGTGTTTGTCCTTCTTGCCTTGGTGTCAATTTCCAATATCCTCTGAGGGAGAGAGAATACCCTCTTTCCGACCCCACTCCTAAGTGATAGGAGCAAGAAATTATGCAATTGAATCTATACGGTAGCTATCCTAGCTCGCTAGCCTTTAGTCTAGGGTTTTTGCCTTGGGAAAACGACACACCGAGTTTTCTTGTATTATTATCGAGTTCTGACTCCTTCGAGCTCCCATCACTCCCCGGCTTCCCGAGCACCTTTTCGGCCCCTTTGGGCACCCTCAAGGCATTCACACAGAGATATTACTTCACTCTTTACAAGGTTTACCTCAATTTTCAGCCCTCTTGAAACAGGGCAGCCATTACAATCCAACTGGAACAACTTCAGGAGCCTATCATAAAGTGATTCTTCCGGACACAACCTATAAGCAACCGCTATCCTCAAACTAGGCACCAAAAATTCCATGGGAACAACTGCCCAACTCGAGTGGCTCCTGGAACAAGTTTGATCTCATGATCAACTTCTCTTTCCAGAGAGGTAACTCCCTCCCACAATTTTTTTTCCCCTATTACTGCCGCTATTAGCATTGCAAATTTGCTGCACACGTCATTATTGGTGTTGTTATTAGCATCGTAGAGCGTCGGTATCAGTGTCGTTATTGGCGTCGATATCAGCATCGCAGATACCGACGCAAATAATAACGCTGATACCAGGTTGTTTTGGTTTTATTGAGGCCAGATGTAGGATAGAGACCAATGAGTGGTTTACTTGTCTCAAGGTCAACCCATGAATGTAACAATAGTTTGGATCATTTACTTTGAAACCCTAAATAAGGTGAGTTAAGGCTTAGCCTTACATATAATATAGGATTCAACTTATTGAACTGCCTTGAGCAATTAAGTTTAGCACTTCATATGCGCATCTTGTATCTATCTTTAAGAGGAATCCCTAGTAGTGCAACTGAAACTATCCATGATTCCACGCAACGTAGATGCGAGTCTTTCCTAAGACGATGATGCAATGTGGAGCTTCTACTCTTGGGAATTCATTTCAATGCACTTATGCAAATCATAAATAGAGACTTGTATTTTTCTTTTGTGCGAGAAACATGAAGTCATTAGGCCTAATGCAAATGTGAGCTACTTCCCTTTAAAGGTTCATAGGAGCCTAATACTCGGCTTAGTATTGCAACAACCCAAACATACTTAATCATTTTCGTGGCAACTCATCATTGTCATGGACTTTATTCAAGCCTTTATGCCTACCTTTCCAATTTTGCAAATTTCGCTATGCAAAAAGTATGATTTTCGCCTAATGATGACTATGCTTTATCATCCCGATAACCCATTTTTTAGTTTATTTTACCTCTCAAGCATGCCCATGCTAGTGCATAAATCTAATGCACTACAAACCCAATCAATAAAGTCCTTGATTTCAGTGCATACCAATGCGTAATCTTTTGTGCAAGTTGTCCGTTCTAAAACATACCAAAGTGCAATAAAACACAATGCCGAACATGATTTTTATAATACAGCCTAGTTGGTGGTTAGCTATCGTAGATTTTTGCATGGATACTCCTCCTAATGTAGTCGATCTACATTTTTCAAAGATTCCTACCACATTTAAGATTTATGGAATGCACCAGGTTACCAAGTGTCGCAGTTCCTTGACCCATAGCTCCATTGGTTGGTGCAAGATTCATGCTCGATTGGACCTTTACTTGGGAGGCATCGTATAGTTCGGCTTTCTCTTTGCGGCTACGCACCTGAGCTATACTCGAGCTACAAGGGAGTTGACTCCTTGTGGGAGAAAATCAACTGTGAGAACCCTCTCGAAGAGGGGGGAAAAGAGGGGAAGCTTGAAAGCTTCCAAGGGAAATTTCCCTTTCTCTCTCTCCACACACACACACACTCTCTCTCTCTCTCTCTCTCTTTTCTTTCTCACACACACACACACACACTCTCTCTCTTTTCTCTCACTCTCTCTCCAGACCAATAGCAGGGGAGGGTAGTGGTAGTAATCCCCCTCCTTCTCTCACCTAAGGGGGATTTTATAGTGGTATTGGGGGGGGGGGGGGGGGATTAGTATGGTATGGAGCCCCCCCTTATCCCCATCAGGGTGGCCAGGTAGATGGCTGCCATGTAGAGTATGGTGGAGGGGGAGAGAAGGGTTAGTCGATGCCTCACCGCTCCACGTCAACCCGTCCTCCCACAACAGCTATTGGTCCCCACTGCAACTCCCCCTCCCTCCGCCATTCCATCTCGTCATCCCACAGTAGCCCCTTCTCTATCCGCCAGCTGGCAGCATGAGTAAGGGGGCATTTATTTTTTATTTTTTAAAATTTATTAATTTAAAAAGGGGGGTCATTCGGTGGGGGAAAATATTACATCCTTCCTCCCTTAAGGAATCAAGATGTCCTCATCTCCAAAGGAATTGGGGGTATTGTTGGTTGAGAACACTCTCGTCAATCCATGTGGCATCTTCTTCTGGAAAGTCCTTCCACTGGATGAGGTACTCCTTGAGGATTCTACTCCTCAATCTCTTTTCTTGAATGTCTAGGATTCTATCTGGCCAGAGCTCAAGGACTCCTTGGCTTGGCATTACAAGTTGTTGATCATTGTGTACATGGCTAGGATTGGATACATATTTCTTTAGTAGGCTAACATGAAATACATTGTGAACCTTTACATTCTCAGGGAGTTGGAGTTTGTAGGCATTGGGCCCTAGGCACTTGATGATCCTGTAGGGTCCGCAATACCTTGGACTCAATTTTTGAGATTCTCCCAATGATAAGAAACTCTTCTTGGGTCATACATGAATAAAAACCATATCTCCCTCATTGAAGAGTCGCTCTTGTCTATTTAGATCTGCATAGGCTTTTTGCCTATCCTTGGTGTCTCTAATGCCTTGTTTGATGGCCTTGACCTACTCATCCATTTCCTCGAGCATTTCCTTGGAATATTCTACCCTTAAAGTAGGATTTGAAAAGTTCAATGGAGTACGGAAATCATGCCCATACAATGCTTGGAAAGGTGTCATTTAAATGCTTTGTTGGTAGGAAGCATTATAGGCAAACTCTACCAATGGTAGATATTGGATCCATTTCTTGGGTTCGCAACAGCAATAAGCTCTAAGGATATCTTCAATGACTTGGTTGACCCTCTCCATTTGGCCATCAATTTGAGGGTGATAGGCTGTACTGAAATAGAGTTGAGTCCCAATGGCCCTGAATATCCCTCTCTAGAAGTGAGATGTAAAGAGGGAGTCACGGTCACTGACAATCCTTCTAGGCAACCCATGCAGTGTGAATATCTCCTTGATGAATAATCTAGCAATATATGAAGCTTTATAGTTTTTCTTGACTAGAACGAGGTGTGCAACCTTGTGAGCATGTCTACTATAACCATAATTGAATTGTAGCCTCCTTGCACTGAAGGTAACCCAACAATAAAGTCCATGCTAGTAAAGTCCCACTTCATTTGGGGATTGTCAAGAGGTTGTAGCTTCCCAAGCATCTTGACATGTTTTGCCTTAATGAGTTGGCAAGACAAAAATTATGTGATATATTGGAGCACGTCTCCCTTAAGCCTTCCCCAATGATACCTCTTTCTGATCATGTTGAGGGTCTTGACATATCCGGGATGGCTTGAAAAAGGGGGAGTCATGTGCTTCCCAAAGTATTATCTGTTTAAGTTTCTTGCTTGAGGGTATGTATAATCTTGTCCTAAAATAGACAAGTCCCTCATTGACAGAGAATTCTTGATACTTGACCCTAAGTCTGGGGTTTTGGTCATTTTCCGAAATTTCCTTTATCATCTCTAGATATTTTGGGTCATGCCTAGCTTCTTCCTTAGGTAGTTCAAGGATAGGGTTGCTAGGCATTGACACCATAGCTGCCAATGATTCCACCATTGAGGGTTCCTCCATGATAAGAGAGTTGAGGAATGCCTTGTAAACTTAGGGCGTCAGCAACCACATTCTCTTTGCTGGGTCGATACTTGATCTCAAAATCATACTCCTGCAGAACTTCAATCCATCGACGTTGCCTCATGTTGAGGTCGGCGGTTTGGGTGAAGATCCATTTAAGGCTCTTATGGTCTGTGACCAAAGAGAACTTGTTACCAAGCAAGTTTTGTTACCAAAGTTTGAGAGCATGAATCACTGCTAGCAGCTCTAGGTCATGGGTATAATTCCTTTCATGGGTTTTTAGCTTCCCTGAGAAATAGAGGCTATATAGCATCCGTGACAACTTCAAATTCCTTGCTTAAGTCAAGGAGCTCCAGAATTGGTGTTGTCACCAAGCTATGCTTGAGTTGATCAAAACTTTCTTGTTCAAAGGGCGTCCACACTATGGCAACTTTCTTTTTCAGCAAATTTGTGAGGGGTGATGTGATTAAAGCATAGTTCTTAATGAAGATCTTGTACCAACCTATTAATCCAAGAAAGATATGTACTTCTTTAATAGTAGCCAGTGGATACCACTCTTGGACATCCTTAACCTTTGTAGGGTTCTACAGAGATTCCTTCATTTGACATAATAAATCCAAGATATTCAATCTCCCTTTTGAGGAAGGCACACTTTTTCTTCTTAGCATAGAGCTTGTGAGTCCTCATGGTCTCAAGGACGATGCAAACTTGGGATTCATGATCCTCCTCTTCCTTGGAGTAAACCAAGGGGTCTAAAAATATCTTGCATTAGCCTATTAAAGGTGGCAAGGGCATTAGTCAATCCAAAAAACATTACTGTGAATTCAAAATGACCATATCTGGTATTGAATGCCGTCTTTGGAATATCCTCATCCTTGACACGGTTTGATAGTACCCTGAACTCAAATCAATCTTGGAGAAGATTTTTGCTCCCTGTAGTCGATCGAGTAACTCATCTATCTGGAATGGGATATTTATTGTTTATGGTTACTTGGTTCAGGCCTCTATAATCAATGCAAAGGTGAAGTGTACCATCCTTCTTCTTTTGGAACAAGACTGGATCCCCACAGGGAGAACTACGGGGGCATATGTACCCTTGGTCCAATAGATGTTTGAGTTGTTCCTTTAGCTCAATAGCTTCAGGAATGGACATCTTGTAGGACTTTTTTGCAACTAGTGCAGCTCCTAGCATTAGCTTAATCTCATGATTCACTTCCCTAGGCGGTGGTAATTTAGTCAATTCTTCTTGGAACACATCTACATATTCTTTTAACCATGATGATTCTTCATTGGTGTTCTCTACTTGTTCCGGTTTGTTTAGCTTGATCAGGTAGACAAGTAATCCTTTCCTTATTCCTTGAACTATTCACGTTGCCTTAGCTTAATCTCATGATTCACTTCCCTAGGCGGTGGTAATTTAGTCAATTCTTCTTGGAACACATCTACATATTCTTTTAACCATGATGATTCTTCATTTGTATTATCTACTTGTTCCGGTTTGTTTAGCTTGATCAGGTAGACAAGTAGTCCTTTCCTTATTCCTTGAACTATTCACGTTGCCTTAGCTAGCTGGATCTTTGGTTTACCTACTTCTCATTGTGTTGTAACTAGCTCACCCTTAAGATTCTGAAAGGAGACTTGACCCTTTCCACAATGGATGTGAGCATCATTGGGGATTAGCCAATCCATCCCGAGTAGGCACTCATGGACTCCTAGATTCATTACCCTGAACTTAACATATGTGGGCTCATTTTCGAGTAGGAATTCCACCTCAGCAGTTTTTCTAATGTAGGGTATTTCTTGCCCATTTGCTAGTTTGACAAGCAAAGTGGGTGTAGCTACAATGGTTATCCCTAACCTTCTTGGACAGGCTGGTGAAATGAAAGAATGAGTGCTGCCATAGTCAATTAGGGTTTTTAATTTCTTACCATGGTAGTCCGATGGTGTTTGAATCACCGAGAATTGGTGGTTCAGGAGAGCGGCATGAACGGTTGTCCTCTCAATCTCAGCTTCCATGGACGGATCTTCTTCTTTGTTGATTCCTTTAGTGGTGTGGAAGTTTTTTCCCTTCCCAATGTTGCAGGACTACGACTATGGGTAGCCTTGGCTTGTTGGCCACCGAATTTTCCTTGGCGGCGATCTCCGCCAAGTTTGGGACATTCCCTTTTGAAGTGCCTAGGTTCATTGCAGTGAAAACAACACATGGTTTGATCACTTCTTTGAGTGGGGAAAAAGTCACTGATTGCATTTTCTCTCGGCTTCTTCTGTTGGCCTTGACTCTGTCCTTGTTCCCTTTTAATTTGATCTTTCAACATCCTTGAATTTTGGTCTTTGTAAGGTCGGCTGGACATCTTGGGCAATAAGTCTTGCTCTTATCAATGCATATTGCAAATCCAAAGGACGCATTGATTCCAACTGAGTGCTCATTGGTGGATTCAGCCCATCACAGAACTTCTAGACTTTTTGGGGGTTACTCATTGTCAGGGCGTATTTCAACAAGGAGACAAATTTTGAGTAGTACACCTCCAGAGACAGCCCCAACTGTTTCAACTTAAAGAACTCATTCATCTTCTGAGTCCTATACGTAGGTGGCATGTACCTTCCCTTCACTGCTTCCTTTAGTTTATCCCAAGTTATAGTGTTTTCCACTGCTTGGTCTTTTACACCATTGCTTCCACCATAGTCTAGCTTCAGTGGTGAGCTTGAGCTTGGCAATCATGGCTTGGTTCATAGGTGTTGTTCCTGCCGCACTGAAATAATCCTCCATGGATTCAATCCATATTTCAGCATCGGCTTCAACAATCTTTGCTTTTCCATTAAATTATGGTGGTTTAATTTGTTTGAGAAGAAATGTCTTCTCTTGTGCCTTTGTCGGGCTTAATGTGAAAACAGGATTTTGGTTCTAACACCATATTGGGGAATATGGGAATTTCCCATAAGTTTGGGACATATAGTCAAATCTTTAGATTTGTCATAACTTGAACACCATAACTCCAAAAGGAGCGCTCTATAGCTCAATAGATTCCATTTTTCAAGTGCTTTCCAATGATAGGTCACATCATATAGTTTTGAGAAACTTATAGGCATGTTATCCGGGTGC
The DNA here is from genome assembly GCF_053477565.2 of Lygodium microphyllum. Classification (NCBI taxonomy): domain Eukaryota; kingdom Viridiplantae; phylum Streptophyta; class Polypodiopsida; order Schizaeales; family Lygodiaceae; genus Lygodium; species Lygodium microphyllum. The sequence goes on along the minus strand of NC_141154.1, from coordinate 75,915,633 downwards.
CACCTTTTTAGTATTCAAAAAATGGAAATTGGGAGACTCTCAAACTCACTAATAGTTCAATAACATGTCAGGATATGGCAAAAGTATTTATGCTTATACCAAAGAAATTAAAACAATTGCAGATCAGCTTGCTTCTATTGGTTTGAAGGTCAACGATGATGATATGATTGCAGTTACTTTGAATGGCTTGGGTAAAAAATACAAAGCCTTTGATGCATCGATTTCTATACAACTAGGTCCCCCCCAATAGGGATGAGTTACTTGATTCCAAACCTAGGTTGCTCTATTATTAAATCATAGGTTATATCTATCTCGGTGAAAAATCATATTCACATGCATCATATTAATTGCGTGTTTGATAATTTCCTAAGTATGAACATAGTTGTGATTGTGGGAGCTTTTGCTCAACCGCCAAGACCCACGAACCGCTTATTGCTTCAAGCGTTCCAAGCCGAGCACTAATGGCTACCTCTCACATAGCCGACATGCTATCCATATCTACAGGTGTAGTAAGCTTACCTCCATGCCGATCGAGTTACCTCCTCTCTCGCGCACTCCGGTAGCTCCACGATCCAAGTGCAAGCTTCAAGCAAGCTCGATCCTCAAGCTCCACGCTCCAAGCTCCATCGCCGCGAGCAAGACAAGAGAAGAGAAGAGAAGAGAAGAAGAGAGGAGAAGATGGAGCTCCTCCCCGATCCCTCACCCTCACACACTCACTCCCTCACACTCTCACACTCCCTCTCTCAAGCACAAGCTCAAGCAAGCAAGAAGAAAAAGAAGAAGAAGAAGAGGAGAGCCACTTTTTGCCACACACAAGAATGAGCTTCTCATTCACTTTTCAACTTTATATACAAAACCCTAAATCCCTTTTGGGCGGTCATCCCCTTTTCCCTTTTTTACATGGCCGGCCGTAGCCTAGGCCCCTTTTTCCCATTGTCTTTCTATCTTCCTAGATTCCTTTCCACCGCCCTATCTACATTTACAAATTGCACAGGTGAGAGCCTGGTGCTCTTTTACAAGATTTCAGGGTGCGCCTCTTTATTTTAAAACGTGCATTTCCCCTTTTGCATTTGCCTTGGACTTTTAAGGTTGCCCTTGCGCTTTTGGCCTTTTCTCATATTCTTTCTTCAGTCGGGCTACCTTTTTTCCACCTTTGCCTTGCGTCTTTGTTATTTCCTTTTTCTTTCTTCGTGTTGGGGTTAACATTACCCCCCTCCTAGACGAGTGCCAGTCCCATGGCACTCACCATCGTAGGTAGTAGGCTTTAGCATGCACCGAAGATGTGGGTGGCAAGGACGTCTGTGGTTGCCATGGCGGAGTGTTGGTAGTGGTGGGGAGGAAGGTCATTGGGGGCACATTGGTGGGTTAAGTGGTAGGTGGTAGGGCAATGGGAGTTGGTGGTAGGGCTGATCTTTGGGGGGATTGCACTGATGGAGTACAAGTGGCGGTTTGTTGGGGATTCTGTACATGCTAATTCTTGGCTAGCTTACAGGGTGATAAGGATAGGAATTCAGAGTTGAGTGTTGATGAAGAGCGAATGACACGGTTGTTGGAGTCTTCAATACCTGCAATTGAAAACCTCTCATAGGTGGTCTCTCCTTAGGGGTAGTGCTAGTCTTCTCTATTGTGCACAAGACATAGTGCAATTAGTTTGGGAGACAAGTTGAACTCTAAGCAAGCTAACAGTATTGTCCTGCACTTGAGGACCCAAATCGTGTATATATTTCGGTGCAGATATTATGTGAGTGCTCGTGCATACTTAGATATTACATAGTTAGAAGACTGCGGGCTGATTTCTCACAACAATGTGTGGATAAAGCAAAGGTGTCTATGTTGAGAAGAAGTGCGCGTGAAGGTGCATGAGACATCCGTTGCATTGTGACTGCACGACGTAGCATATTTGAACACAGGGACACCGCACTTTCGGTAGTAGCTGGAAGCTATTGGACTTGCTTGAGGAGGACGGTGTACTTTTCATGGCCAATCGTGCGGTGCTTACCACAATTGATTGCAATGGTATTAAGGCAGAGTGCAAGAGGGAATTGTGCAAGTGGGTCAGGGTAATAGGTCTAACCATAGGCGAGACAAGCTCCCTAGGTATGTCCTGCCCTTGATGTGCCCTGAACAATTGTGGGTGATGCTAAAGGGCAAGGGGACTAGGGACGGAGCCAGTCGACCAAGGTCACTGGACGTACCTAGTTTGAGAACCCCTAGGTGTTGTGTTGTGATCGTGGGTGCGTCTTATCCTTTCATTCGTTTCTTTTCTTTCTTTCTTTTTCTTTCTTTTTTCTTTTTCTTTTTTTTCTTTTTTTTTTGGGCCTAAGTACAACCATTGCAATATGTTGAGGCTATCAGCCTTTCAATGGGTTGGAAAATGTCAAGATTCGAAGGCTCAGGAAATTAGATATTACAATGATGATTGTGCCCTAGCCTCGTTGTTAGAGAAGCAGTTGTTGAGATGGGGAGATACACTTGAGATATTGCAAACCTCCTTGCGACACACGCGATGTTGGTACAATTGAGGTAACGACTGCCGTGAGCCAATTATAGAGCTTGACCCAGAAAGAGAGCGTAGCCCATGAATATGCTTTGGGCCATGTGATGTGGGTACTCGCAAAGGTGATTTTTGCTTTCGGCAGCGTGGCTCTGTCGTGGCTCTTTGTGGGGTCAATGGTTTTGCGGTGATCAGGCATTGAACACTTTCGCACAAGGACCTGTATTATCCTGCATCCACTTGTCACTTTGTGAGAGTATGCGCTCGCTTGTGTTAAGTACATCAAACAAATGCAATCATGTTAAGACATAATTTTTCAGAATTCTATGATGTCTATTGGGATGCCTATTTCATTGCTTGTTAAGGTCGCATACATTAACGAGAGGTAATGGGAATGTGTACAAGTGGAGATCTTGCCCCTTACTCATCAAAAAACAAAATGTTCGGGCATGCTAACTTGTCGAGCTACTTGTACATCATAGGGGTTTAGTCGATAGGTACGAGACGGGGTGAGTCTGATTGGCTAGGCGACCGGAGCGGTGCTAGTGCGAGGCTCCCGTAAGGCTGGGCAGGGAACATGTCGGCCGGGACATGAATGGTGTAGTCCCGAGCCGCTACCATTTCCAGAATATCTCTTTAAACAATTCATTAAATTCTACCCTATCCCTGGCCGCCTTGTCACTTCGTGAGCACCTGGTGCCCAAGCGTGCATTAGGGGTCTATGCAACTGGCATTTCCACATGCTACGCGTTTCTTTGAGTCTTGATACTCTTGGCTCGGGGATTCTTCGGCCTTCGTCCAGGACGGTGTCACTTAGGGCCTCGCTTCTTCGCGTACCTTTTGAGGGTGGGCACGTAGCGCACCAGTGGAGGGGCAGGTGCCGCATGTTCCCGTCGGCTGCGGAGAGCATCCTTGCAAGCTAACTGCCCTCCATGCTTTCCTCATAGGGGGACCTGTAAGATGCAAATCAAGGATTAGGATTTGTTACATGATAAGATCATTCATATGTAAGGGATTATAGTGCAGTTTATCAAGCGCATAGGACGAGAAGGGGAGGGGTAGGGCATGCAGTGCTTGTTGTAGAGGGATGGCCCCCGTGATGTATACTTAGTCTCCTGCCATTAGTAGATCTTGGCTCATGCTGAGTTACATCTATTGGCAGTCATGAATCTAGGCAGGGCTCAGCCTTGGAAGGATAGACTGGAAAGGAAAGAAGGTGTATAGAAAGGGATTGCACCCTGTCTACACCATCAGGGTTGTTGGTCAAGACTGCCTATGGTGGTAATGAGTGTTACATGCCCTTCACTTGGAGGTGGGGATGGTCACACGGCTTTGAAATGTGTGATGAGAAGAGGACTTGAGGAGCTTAGCCTATCAGACCCAACTCTTCTCCCTGCGCTTGACTATCATTGCTTGTATGTGTTGATATTGTCTATACAGGGCCACACAAAAACCATTGTTTATATATATACACATTTACGAATCCATGTCACTTCACGAGGATAAGAACCAATTGTAGAACTCAGGATTGTACTGGAGCGTGGCACACGCATCCAGCACTCGTGGCAGCTTACTTAGTACCGATAGATATTTTTCCACATCGAGCAGCATGGACCCTTGTCCGACTCTACTAGCAACATGTAACTCCTCCTCGGTGAGAACCTTATCAGACAAAGAGTTTTCTTGGCTCGGTTCAGCCAAGCCCGTACCCCGAATGGCAGTCAGCACTCAAAGGGAAGTTGGTGCTACATAGGTTGGGTCCCTTTGAGACCGCCATTTGGCCAATTGCTCCTCTCTGTCATGATCTGGGCTCCTAGTTTGGCTTGCAATGCAGTTTTCACACCAACGCTGTTCAAATTGACTTGGCCCTCTGAGAATCGCTTTAGTGGCTCTATCTCTAAGAGATTTGGTTGGCAGAGCACATCATTGAATGTGACAGTCAAGCGCAGTTCGTCGGCTTCCTCGCTCGAGATGAGTCGCATGCGTTCATACAGGAGCCTCTAATAGTGCTCGTCAAGGTGTTCCTGCTCTTCCCAAGATAAAGGGAAGGGCAAGTAATCTCCAAGCTACTCCTTGGGAATTGTGCCCATGTCTGCAAGGACGTAAACTCATGCAAACACCTTGAGCTTAGCATCCAACTTAGTTAAGCATTCTGCAACACTTCTATGTTCAACGAGGGCTTGCTCGATTGCTATCTCATGCAAGGTTCTAGGAGTTTGCCTGGGCTTTAGCGTAGTTGGGGGCTCAGGCCTAGACGAGGCCTAGACGAGCAAGTTTGGCCAATGCTAGAATTTCTTATGCTCTTGGAGTTTTCATGTTTCTCTTGAGGCTTCATTATTGCATCATCATTCTCCTTGGATGTGACTGGTATGAATTTGTCACCCTGTTGTGACAGCGTTGTATCCACTCTTGATTGGTCGATGTGAGTTCTACTGTCAATGGATAGAGTGTTGCAAGCAGCCGTCGATGGTAACGACTGCTTTGATTTTTCAGAGCACACGGATGCGTCTGAGGCTTCACCGCTATTAGGAGAGGCATCAATGGGGTCATTGGTGGATGGACTTGATGCTTTATTCCTGAGCTTTCTAGCGCTCTTGGTGTCAACGTTCTTGGGATCCCCAACCACCTATGACTGCTGTTGTCTTCGTTGTTTTCTCCTCTTTTTCTGGGTCAATGAAGGTGCGTCTCTCCACGACTCAGGACCTTGGACTAGGTCAATAGTTGATGTGCTTGGTTGGGCCTCAACTTTCCCCTTCTGGGGTCTTCTACGATATTTGTAAGTACAAAGACCGTCCTTGGCATTGTCTCTTGACCTTCTTGTTTCAGGCATGGCCTCACTCACTGGTTCTCGTTGTTCAACCTGTGCTTGTATCAACTCTTTCAACAAGTCCTTGCCCTCATTTGTAGGCTTGACTGTTATGTCATCACCTTCCTTGCCTTTCCCTCAAGGTTCAATGAGATCACCCTTGCTAAAGGTGGTGACTATCCTCATACCCGGTAGTGTCAGGTGTATCCTTAGTGTTACATAGTCAGCCTCACACTTGGTTGCCCTTTTGAAGGGTCTTCCTAGGAGGGCTTCTTTCCCGCAACTAGTACTTTTTGGAGGAACATGAAATAGGATAGGCAAGCTTTCCATTTCAATTGTCGCAAGGATTTTGCACTTTCCTATGAGTGCTTGTGGGTGTCCCCCATAAGGGCTAAGAGTTGCACTAGTCGGTGTGAGCTCTGGTTGGCCTAGTAGGCTCCATGATTCATAGGTCAAGATATTAAAATCTGCTCCTTCATCAATTAAAGCATCGATAGTATGCTCTCTTTTCGTGGTGAGCTTGACCCTAAGATAAGCAGGTGGTACTATGTCTTCGTCCTTCGGGTCTTGGCTTGTAAATTTAAGCCTTCTGTGACAAATGCCCTTGAGTTCTCAACTGCACGACCAGATGTGGATTCTCCACTGATGTCTTGGATCGTCAGTGCAGTGCTATTCAAGGTACATCTCTCGTCAAGAGTGTCATGTCTAGTCATCTTCGCATTTGTAGCTTGCTGAATTTGCATTTTTCTCTAACTAGACACGGTCTGAACACAATGTCTTTGTGTTCTCATAGCGTGGCCTTTTTTCCCTTGATGGCTAGTTTGGCCCATTGATGTTCTAGGGTCTCTGTTTCTCTCTGTTCGGGTATGGGCTTTTGGTTGCTCTTTTGCAAGTGAGGATGCATGCTCGTGTAGAGCCATTACTACACTAGGGTTCAATTTGGAGGACCTGTCACGGCACGTGTTTTCTCTCCAACCTACTTGGGGGAGGTTCGGAGGGGACAGAGCCCCCTCTGCGGGGGTCCGGGGGGGCAGTCCCCCTAGCCCGCAGGGTCGTTATGGTAAACACCATGCGCAATTTGGAGGACTGTTTATAGCCAAATTTTGAACTACTTACTCTAAGTTTCAGTCCAATGATGGACCTGTGACGTGTCTTTAGCTCTACGTAGCCTTTGGGGTCAATTTCGGGGTTTAGATGCGTCAAAATTTGTGTTATAGACACTTGTCCGATTTTGACAGTTTTCTGTCCGATTCTCAGATGTCCAATTTTTAGGAGTCCGATCATCAGAATCGGGCGTCCGATTTTGGGTTGGTCCGATCGGCCCAGTGATCCAATTTTGGTCACGTCTGATTCTGGGAGTCGGATCGAAAAAGTGGTCCGATTTTCAAAGTGGTCCGATTCTGGGAATCGGATCGGATAGGGTGGTTCGATTCTAGTAGTTGGACGGTCCGATTCTGGGATTGGTCCGATTCTGGGTGGTCCGATTATGGACTGGCGATTCTGGACTAGTCCGATTTCCAGAATCGAACGGTTCGATTCTGGGAATCGGACACTGGATCGAATGTCCGATCCCGCCGACCCGAATGCACTGGTCCGAGCGTCCGATTCTGGGAATCGGACACTGGATTGAATGTCCGATCCTGCCGACCCGAACGCACTTTCGAGCATGAAATCGTCAAAAATCTTAAGGTATTGATTATTACAAGCTACAAGATTCAACAAGAGTGATGCTGGAGTGATGGGGAAGAGATCTATATACCTAGGATAGCCAATAAACTCCAAAATGCAAATCGGCAAACGAATCAATCCCTCATGCCCTGTTATGATAGCAGAAACCCTAATGCTTGTTTTTCTTCTTTTTCTTTGTTTTTTCCTACCCTAATGCATCCAAATCACAAAGTAAATACCTACACTACTCCAACATGCTTTTCCAAATCGAAAAAAAAACCAAAAACCTACTTGCTAAGGAGATTGAATGCCTCTTCAAACTCCCTCGCTTCCTACCTATCTACCTCAAGCACCGGTTCGGGGAAAACCCTACTCCAATGCTCGATTCAAAGCGTACAAGTGCTAAAGGCTTGAATCCATTGGTCCTGGCAACGGAACCAAAATGTGGGAGCTTTCGCTCAACAGCCAAGACCCACGGACCGCTTATTGCTTCAAGCGTTCCAAGCCGAGCACTACCTCTCACATAGCCGACGCGCCATCCATATCTACGGGTGTAGTGAGCTTACCTCCATGCCGATCGAGTTACCTCCTCTCCCGTGCACTCCGGTAGCTCCACGATCCAAGTGCAAGCTTCAAGCAAGCTCCATCCTCAAGATCCACGCTCCAAGCTCCATCGCTGCGAGCAAGACAAGACAAGAGAAGAGAAGAGAAGAAGAGAGGAGAAGATGGAGAGCTTCTCCTCCCTAGTCCCTCACCCTCACACACTCACTCCCTCACACTCTCACACTCCCTTTCTCAAGCACAAGCTCAAGCAAGCAAGAAGAAGAAGAAGAAGAAGAAGAAGAAGAAGAAGAAGAAGAAGAGAAGAGCCACTTTTTGCCACACACAAGAATGATCTTCTCATTCACTTTTCAACTTTATATACAAAACCATAAATCCCTTTTGGGCGGTCATCCCCTTTTCCCTTTTTTACATGGCCGGCTGTAGCCTAGGCCTCTTTTTCCCATTGTCCTTCTATCTTCCTAGCTTCCTTTCCACCGCCCGTCTACATTTACAAATTGCACAGGTGAGAGCCCGGCACTCTTTTACAAGATTTAAGGGTGTGCCTCTTTATTTTAAAATGCGTCTTTCCCCTTTTGCATTTGCCTTGGACTTTTAAGGTTGCCCTTGCACTTTTGGCCTTTTCTCCTATTCTTTCTTCAGTCGGGCTACCTTTTTTCCGCCTTTGCCCTGCGTCTTTGTTATTTCCTTTTGCTTTCTTCGTGTTGGGGTTAACAGTGATGTATGTAATGAACAAGATAATCTTTGTTGTAAGATGACATCGTAATAGGTGAAATTGATTAGAAACTGCATCATAAATTACCAAAAATTCTTGCATAAATTCTTGCATAAAGTGCATTACTCCTTGCACAAGTTCTTGCTTAAAATGCATTTCAGAGGACATTGAAAGAAACAAAGTGCATGTCTGTATCGCAAGAAGGATTCTAAGGTACATGTAATAATCTGTAGAAAAGATTAAAGTGCAGCTAGACTCATACAATGATCACAAAAAGTTAGATCATTCAAGTAGGTTGTAGATCATGTAAATAATTACATAGAGGATAATGTTAAGACTGCATGCCTAGAAAGTACCTTCGCATGTGTGGCTTAAAATAATGTATGGATTATATCAAAATTGTAAGCATTGAAATGAAGACATGGCATTACGTCACGTGCATTAAAGTTATTGGGAAAATTCAACGTTGTTTGTAATTTACCAAATGGAACTGAGATCCATGAATCCCATGTCAAAGTCCTTGGTGACTTCAAGAGGGATAGGTAAAAGCTTAAGTGCCTATGAGCATTATTAAGAGGGCTTAAGAAGATTATACTTGAGACAGAGTAGGAACTGTGCTAAACAAGAACCATCTTGACCAACCATGGTCAAAGGGATAGACAATATTGATCAATTAAGATCAAAGATAAGGGTACCTAGGTACTTCAAGGGATCTAGGAGATAACCACCAAGTTGACCAACCAAGGACAATGGGGTTATCCATGCTCTACTCTACAAGGAGACCTAAGGTAAGGACAATTAGGGTCGGTAGGGTACAAACCCTAACCCAAAGGAAAAGGGGAAACAAGCAACCTAGCTTGGCAAGCCCTTGGAATCTCGCCAAGTCGTGAACGATCCAGGATCGAATGCTGGGAGCATTTAGGAAGAAGGAATCACACCTTAGTAGTTGGTCGTACAAACGACCTCTGAAATGATCGTGATTGTACACTTAGGTACATTGTTTGAACTTCTTTACTCAAGGAACTAATTCAAGGCAAAACACTTAATGCTTCAGGTTAAAGGCCTAGAGGGAGTGGTAGGTTCAGTTACCTCCGATTGCCTGCCTCGCCCTATCCCAGGGGTTGATTAGCCATGCCGGGTATATGGAACGAACCCGTCGCGAGAGGTCTCTCCGTGGGTGCTACTTGGAGCGGGAGGACGCTTGGGTGCCAGGGGAGGCTCTAGCTCTAAATTCCTGGCCTCCGGATCCCGCACAAGAGGCCGACGTGACTCGAGATGGGATCTCGAGGCCCGTGTACTAGTCTACGGCCAGAACTTGGAGCAACAATCCTATTGATTGCTGGGATAGCCTTCAGGCATGGTACTTGATGTATTCCGAGACTATGATAAATAAAGATCAGATATTTGAAAAAGAAACTTGCTTGACATTGTTTTTGTGTCAGTGCCTAAGTTACATGAAGAAACATGTGTTTAAATTGATTAATTAAGGAAGCTGCTTTTGCATGTCAAACATAATGTGGTAGGTAATTAGATAACTAAGCAAACCGAGGAAAGTGCAGTAGATGTGACTTGGGTCCGTCCTACGGAAGGGTGGTCTCGGTTAGCTGGAAACTTTTCTCAAAAGATGTGATAACAAGACTATGAAGACCTAGCGTCAGTAGAGTTAGAATCCTGATTTATGCTATTTTAGGGGAACGGAATGGGACTATGCCTTATGGGCAGAGAGATTGAGCTTCACATCCTTCTCGTTTCCCATTCTCCATGAACCAAGTGCAGCATGAATCCGCTTCCAGTTTGATATTCCTATGCAAAGTGGTTTATCCGGAGCTCGATGCTAGCTACTTCCTAGAGACTTTGCTGAAACCCTGACTTCAAGTCGGTCCTAAGTGGGAACGACCGGATACTTCCGCTCGATGTAGACTCGGGAAGACCTAGATCGCAAACCCTATGACATTCCTTGCGAGTGCCAGGCGGTGCTTTCTAGACTCTCTTCCCGATGGGTTGCTAAGACGTGTCCCACAAGTGGACGAGAGCGGACACTTTACAATTGGTATCAGAGCAAACCAACGAGATCTAAGGATTATAAGGGAACTTAATGGAGGAAAATAAAGGGAACAAGGGGATAAATAGGGAAAGGTGAGTAGAATAGAGCAGTGTTTTCTGTTGAAAACATTTCATTACTCACTTATGGGTGCTGGGTTGTAGAGTCACAAAGCATGGAGCAAGTTCTTGGTGTTCGAGGTCATGTTCATGACTGTAATGCATGCTTCGAATTATCATCAGAGGCTTGGCATGATGGATATTCTGGACCGCATCTATAATCCTTTGCCTCTGTATGCAGAGGGGAGATAGACGGGAGACTCAAGAATATACTACATAGCAGCCCACCTCGACTCGCATACCTTCAGACCAACTTGAAGAGAATCAAGTGGATGGAGGATTTAAAGATCGTGAAGCTATCCATCTTTGTCAAAGCTCCTGTAAACGCAACTTTGCACGTTAGCGGTTAGCAAGTCAAGCAAAACAAGTATCTCTATGAAGAAGTGACCCGGGTGATCTCTGCTAACAGAATCAAAGTGTTAGGGCACTATGAGAAGAACAAGTATCAAAGGAAGGGATACCCCAAGCTTCCTATGACTTACCGTTTCGTGAAAATCCATGACCCCACTCCATATTATTATTCCATCCCTGTAGCCAATTGTAACACCATCCTATTTTCCCCAAACTGATGTATCAATTAGCCTATCCTACTTATCCAAAATAAATGTACTTAGGGGGTTATGCTCTCATGAATAAATAAGACTTTTTACAATTGTCTATCTTGATCATAAATGTTAATTGAGGTGTTAAGTGATTAAATCACTGGGCTAAAAAGCTGTGCTAGTCATATTAATGTAATATGGGAACGTATGATAAGATGTTAACATAAAGAATCTTATTGTTTAGACGCAACCCCAAGCGCATGTTCCAAATCTGACTCCTGCACTAAGTCTAGCTGTGGTTCAAGAGAAGTTCCTTCTCAAACAAATTAAGCCACCCGAGTTTGATGGCAAGGGAAGGACTCTTCAAGCCGATGCTGAGATCTACATTGAGTCCATGGAGGACTATTTTGAGGCAACAGGAACTGCACCTGCTAACCAAGCCATGCTTGCCAAACTTAAGCTTACAGGCAAAGCGAGACTTTGGTGGAAACAGTGGACCTGTAGAGATCAAGCGATCTCGGAGGGGACAGTCACTTGGGATAAGCTTAAGGAAGCTGTGCGAGGGAGGTATCTGCCACCTGCCTACCGCACACAAAAGGTGAATGAATTCTATGACTTGAAGCAGCTAGGATTATCCCTAGAAGCATATTATTCGAAGTTCATTTCACTCCTAAAGTACGCACCTCCAATGGATATGGCACAACAGGTGTCAAAATTCTGTGTTGGATTGAATCCACCCATAAACACTCGATTAGAATCAATGTGCCCAATGGACCTACAAGACGCACTCATTCAAGCTGCTCCAATAATACAGGAGGTGCAGACCAAACCAAGGTACAACATGATGGAACGGAGTTTTGATGCTGAGAAGTGCTTAAAAATAGCCAAAAATTACGAATATCAAGGGAAAAATATTCAACATCGAAGACGGTGCCTCGACGTAGGACGATTTTAAGCGTCAAGTGCTTTAACGACGCCCATGCGACAGTTCCAGATTTTTAGTAATTTTTTCATGTGCCTTTGCGAGTTAGGGAAGCTGCCGGCCAGTCCAGGATGCCGAGGCGGATGCCCAGAATTTTTCGGAATGCGATTTGGACACCGGGGACGCCGGAAAGACCCACGGGAAAAGGGCCAGAATTGAAGAGGTGGCCAAAGAGGAGGGCCAAAGGGGGTGCCTCTTGGGACCCCCCCTCTTAATTTTTCATGAGGTAGGGGGGCATGTCGTCGCCTGATAAGCATGATGAAAACTAACGCCCCCCCCCCCCCCCCCCAAATTGAGACATGGTGGCTGCAAATAAGCCATAGCAATGATGCTACAGGGCTGATGCACAATCCTTTCGCTTCAAATCACCACCTCTCGCGCATGAAATGATTGACTGTAGAGAGAGAGAGAGAGAGAGAAAATTAATCTTTCTCTCTTCTCCCTCTCTCTCCTCTAAGGGATGGTGCACACGGGAAGAAGAAAGAAGAAGAAGGAATGGCAGATGCTCGTCCGGCAAAGATCGGATTGCTCCATGGATGAAGAGGGGCTGGAGTCGGCAATGCGGGGTCATGCTGAGCATTAAATGCATGCTGGAAGTCAGTCCCGTAATCAAGACCAAGAAATCGAGACCTGAAAATAAGCGGTAATGCTATTTTTATAAAGAAAAATGATCTTTTTATGCTCTTTGCTTTATGAAACCTTGTTCATATGGGATGAAAGTTCATTATGACATTGTTTTCCATCAGTGTCAACTGTTTGCAACCTGAAAATTAGAAAATATAAGGCTACATGGCCGGAATTAGTGTCAAAATACATGGAAAAGACACGTTTTAAGGGTAAAATTGGGGTTTTTGCTATATAAATGAGAAATATGATATGTCACACCAACTAAATCTGAGTTTTTGCTGTCAATGAACCTAAGGGCCACAGCTCACAATCAATTTTCATTTTCAGTTATTATTTATTAAAGAAAAATAGGAAAATTGCCCAAAAATGAAAAAAATAGATTTAAAAATAGGGGAAAATAGGAAATGGACTGAGAAAAATTAGGGAAAATTATATCTATGTTTGTGCAATGTATAACAATGGCAAAGCATGAGGTTGGCCTCGGTTTGTCCCCGTTTCTATGTTTTGTGCATATTTATCGTTCTTTTAAAAGGGGAAAATGCATAGAAACCCTATTTAACCGATCAATGATGCAAAATGCTAAGAGTTGGATGAAGAGGGGCTGAAACACTGAAAGATAAAGAAAATATTTGATTTATGCATTGCACTTGGCATATAGGAAACGGTTTAAATAAAGAGGATGGTAGCATGAGCATATGGCTCGATGCCTCCTTTCAACGCAGCACGCGCTAGTAAAATTCATAGAAAGAATGCTTTATGCACCATGCACGATGCTGATCTTTCTTTTGTCTGAGCACATAGCCATACACGATTTTCATTAAGCATAACAATTAAAAGGTATCAGAAAAAAAAACCTCCTGGATGCATGGCACCTGTCTTCCTTAGGTTGTGACCAATGATGAGCGTGAGAGGATGTCCTAAGATGTAGGTTAGCCGTTGGGTCCTAAGGGGAAATTGTAGTGAGGAATGGTACATCCTGGAACGTAAAATATTGGTACCTTGAGAGGAGTATGTGTGGAAATGTTCTATATGTTTAGCAACGCATCAAAGGGCCAATCCCTGCGACGTAGGAGAGCTGCAGTGCGGCTCCGGTGGAGTGCCTCCATATGTGTGTGTGACGAGGCATTATGCGTATGTGCTTTGGGATCTCCCTTTGAGGAGTTTAAGGGAAACGTTGGACTATAGACTATAAACGCATGAATTAAGCTTTAGGGCAGTTTGTCCTTTAGCATTAGATTGACACTCTTGGTCTGTGAGGCCATGAGGGTGTTTGTGTGTCATGAGCATGAGGTCCGGCTAGTGCCATAGCCAGTGCCAGCCCATTTTAGGTCCCATCAGTGGTGCGTCTGTCGGGAGCCGCCTATAAGTGGTGGTTTTCGGATCTAGGGTTTCTAGGGACCAAAAGGAAGTTGGTTTATGTCCTCTGACAAGGACCGTCAAGCTGAAATCCAAAAAGCGGAACGTGCTGAGAGGGCTAGGCGGCAATTAGATATCATAAGTCGTTATTCTCCTCAAAGGAGTAGTCCAGTACGTATACGAAGCAATGACCTTAGTCACCCAACTGCTCCACATAGTCTGTTTGGTGCAGGATGAAGCGTAAGTTCTTCTTCTCCTCCACCAAGTCTCCTCACTTCAAGTGGGGGAGACTTGGTCCTATTGTTAATCTGATTGTCACCATGGCACAACCCATTGCAATTCCTGCAGGGACACCGAATTTACCAACTTTAGGAGTTCCCTTGCCCATTTTTAATGGGTCAGCGGAAGAGGATGCAGAATTTCACATTTGTAAGTTCCAAAGATTGATGTTCAATTATCGCATCCAAGACGAGGGACATCTCATGATGTTCTTTAATATGACGTTAAAAGGAAGGGCTGTGGTATGGTATCACAACATAGAGTCTGGGACCATAACCACAATTGATCAATTCTATGCAGCTTTCCGAGGAGAATATGCCCCTGAAAGAGGTGGCCAATATTGGTTGTGGGTCTTGAACATAACATGCCAAGATCCTCATGAGAATGTGAAAGCATATGCCAAGAAGTTGAAGGAAGTATTTTGTAAGTTACAAACTTACATTCCCATTCCGCCGGCTGCCCAATTGCAATATTTTTTGCATGGGTTGGATTTTAATATCCAAGTACAATTGAGCAGTATGGCCTTGGCAGATATAGACACCGCTATTACGCGGGCAGAGGGAGTAGAAGCACGATTACAAACGGCCTACTCCTCTCGAATGAATGTTAATGGGGGTTTAGTACCTGGCGGCAATCCATCATTGACGAATGGAAGTCAAGGGATGCCTATGACTAACCCTAATGGGAGGGGGAGCCTGGTTCAGAATGTACCTTTGCTGCCAGCTCCTCCCAGTGTGACTATGCCTATGGCAAGTCAGTTGGCTCCATCAAACGTTGGAGGCCAAGTTTCGAATTCTAATGTTGTTCCTATGGGTCCACAGCCAATGCCAAATCAGATTGTTAGGCCAATGGAACGACGGGTCGACGATCGAGGCTATGAGTCGAGTGCATCTAATGTCCTTGGCGAAGTCAAGGATATGATGAAGCATTATACCAATATGATTTCTGAACAATATCAACAAATAGCTGTTGACGTCAATTTCTTGAAGAAGCAACAGAATCTGATAGGGAGTCGACGCCCTGAAGAGGGTGGACCCTCAAGATTCAGTTGTAAGTGGTGTGGTGGACAGCATTTCCCTAGAAACTATCCAAATGTTAAATGTGATATTTGTGGGAAGTTGGGCCATTTAGCTGCTACCTATTGGAGTAAGATTAGTTCTCTCCAACAAGGGAGTAAACAGCTGGGCCCAGTGAATCATAGAGCGCAAGGAAATAACTTGCAGCAGAATGATGCACCAAGGCAAATATTGCAGAGGGGAAAGACCACTGTAGAAGAGTTGCCACAAGGCAACGGAGTCAGCCTTATTGAGGTTGTATGAGTCAATGATGCTGAAACCTCTAATTTAAGAGCTATGACAAGAGGCCAAATGGCTAAAGAGGTTGACAAAGATAATGCAAAACCGGTTGAGGCAAATCCTAAACAATGGGATAAGGGAACGCAAGTCCAGAATCCTAGCATAGAAGGGGGACCGCTAAGGCCGGTTGACAGAAAAGGCGACCCTAAAAAAGATGAGGAAGTGCCAAGAAAGAAGGCAAGAGCTAAGAAAGGAGCACCAAAATCGGTCCAAAGACCAAAAGAGATGATGGTTTGGTGAGAAAAGAGAGCTCTCGCTACTTATCATGATTTTGATTTAGCAAGTTCTCTTTGCGAAGTCAAACCACATGTGAACCTCTTGCAGTTGATTAAATTATCCCCAGGAGTACGCAAGGAATTCAAGAAGATCCTACGTATTGGGTATATTGTAGAACCTTTGGGCATAGCACGAGTAGGGGAAGATTGGTTTGATCATGCTGAAAAGAATTGCCCTAAGGTTCCAGCTTATGTGGATGGAATATTGGTGGAACATGCTATTGTAGACACTAGATCCTTTGTCAATATCATGAGTTCAGAATTGATGGAGAGGTTGGGTCTAGGCATCCAAAAAGATAGCTCCACCCTTCTTAGAATGGCTGATGATAGTCTAAGACAACCAGAAGGTTGCGTTACTAAGGTCCATGTTACAGTTGCAAGTGTAGAATGCTTCTTGGACTTTAGGGTGATCAGATTTGTAGGACGTCCTAGCTATTGAGTCTTGCTAGGTAGGCCTTGGATCTTACGAACAGACTGTCAAGTCGATATACCCGCCAGTCGAGTGGTTCTAGGTAGAGGTGCTAATCGAGTAGTAGTCGATGCTTACCCTGAGTCTCCTCAAAGTGAGAGAGCTCCTTTATCTTCTACTGAATTAGAGACAGCAGATGATCCATCTGGTAGTGAGACATCATCCAGTAGACGAATCTAAAGACAGGTCCACTATAGAGGATATTTATCAGATAACTCTAAATGAACCGATAGAGCCGCAAGATAGGATAAGAGACGCGGATGTGATTGAATTGGACCTTGGCACGCTGAATTTTTTGCGGCCAACTAAATTAGGTTCCATGCTCAGTTCAGCAGAAAGGGAGGACTATGTGTCCTTGATTCAAGAATTCCGCGATATCTTTGCTTGGAGTTATGACGAGCTGAGAGGCATTCCTCCCAGCCTAGCTGTTCATACTATTCCTGTAAAAGAAGGCAGTCGTCCTGTGCATCAAAAAGTAAGGCGTATGCCTTTTGAATTGAGGGACGGTCTGTTTGAGGAGTTACAAAAGCTAAGGAAAGCTAGTTTAATCTTTCCTGTACAATAGACAGAATGGTGTTCACACCGGTTGTTATCAGGAAGAAGAAAAATAACCAGATCCGATTATGTGTAGATTTTAGAGAGCTGAATAAGCAGAAAGTTAAGGATTACTATCAATTGCCGTTTATTGACTAGATTTTGGATCAATTAGTGGGTAGGGAAATATATTCATTCATGGATTGCTTTGTAGGATACAACCAGATGGCAATTGCAGAGGAGGACAAGTTGAAAACAACTTTTATTACTATCTTTGGTACTTTTGCATACCATGTGATGGCCTTTGGTTTGTGCAATGCGCCTGGATCATGGCAACAAATAGCAGACAAGACCTTTGGTGACATCTCCTCAGATGAGTTGAAAGTACTTATCGATGACCTAGGGGCAGCCACTGTAAGGGAAAGGATGTTGATTATCTTAAGAAAGTGTTTTGAGCACTGTAGACAATTTTGTATCGCTCTTAATCCACGGAAGTGTGTTTTTGGAGTACCTTATGGGCTATTGCTAGGCCATGTGGTCAATTCAGTAGGGATCGCAACTGACCCCGAAAAGATCAAGGTCATAGTTGCTATGAGTCCACCACGCACTCTGAAAGAGGTACATAGCTTTCTGTCATCGATAGGGTACTATCGGAGGTTTATAAATGCCTTGGCAGAAAGGACGTTGCCATTAACGAATTTATTATCCTTTAGCTGTCTATTTGAATGGAGCAACCCTTGTAAGCTAGCTTTTGAGGATGTGAAATAGGAGCTAGTAAAAGCACCCGTTTTGAAAGCACCTAAAAGAGGTGAGGTGTTCTATATATTTTCATCAGCCACCATGCATAGTATAAGCTGCTGTTTAGCCCAAATCTGGGAGGAAAAGTGGTATCATCCGATAGCTTTGCTAGTCAAAAATTGGGCATTTCAGAGATCAATTATACCTACATGGAGAAGTTGTGTCTTGCGATGGTCTTTGGGACTAAAAAATTCAGGCACTACATCCTCTATGAAAAGGTAGTGTTCTATACGAAGGCGGAAGGGCATAGATTGCTTACGAACAAGCTACAACCGCCTGATCGATTGGCAAAGTGGTTAATCACTTTGTAGAAGTTCGATTATGAGATTAAGAGTAAGCCACCGAGGTTGCAGGATATTGTGGAATGCCTTGTGGATTTCAGGGAGCCGAAAGAGACTTTGGCTGACGGAAGTGATAATGAAGAAATGTTTAAAATTGATACGGCTTCTATCTCATCTTGGTATGCTGCTATTACACATTATCTATCAACAAGAGAGACTGGAGCTAGTTTGTCAAAGTCCGAAAAGAGGAAAATCAAACAACAGGCTTTGAAGTTTTCCTTGATCGCAGGGACACTATATCGATAGGGTGTTGATGATATTTATCGCCGATGTGTGATGCCTGACGAGATTCCTTTTATCTTGGAGGAGTGTCATGACTCTGCATGTGGAGGGCACTTCGTTGGACGGTTGACGGCGCAGAAAGCTTTAAGAGCTGGATATTGGTGGCCGTCCATCTTCCAAGATTCCTTTGAATATGTTAAGAGATGTGATACCTATCAAAGATATGACAGCAGAGAGAATAGGAAACGCCCACTTACGCCTATCATGGCTGTCCTTCCATTTGAGAAGTGGGGCGTTGATTTTGTGGATCCCATCACCCCGTTGTCTACTACTTAGAAGAGGTATATTATAGTAGCAACTGATTATTTTACAAAATGGTCTGCCGTTTTGGTCCACCGAAAGAATTAGTGTCGGATCGTGGAACCCATTTTCTGAATAAATTGATCAAAAGCTTGACTAAAGCTTGGCAAATCAAGCACAATAAAACAACCCCCTATAATCCGCAAGCAAACGGACAAGTTGAAAGCACTAATAAGCAGCTTGTGGGTATCTTGTCTAAAATAGTCTCTGACAAGAAACAAGACTGGGACAGGAAGTTGTATGTGGCAGTATAGGCGTATAATACAACCTTCAAGCGAGCTACTGGCCATACTCCATTTAAATTGGTTTATGGAGAAGAGTGTGTGTTACCCCTCGAAATTGAGTTGCCAACCATACGGTTTGCGATTAACCACTCTTTGGGAGATGAGGATTCTCTCTTTGAACGTTTCACGACCCTAGCCCATCTGGATGAATTGAAGTTGCAAAGCTTATTACACCAGGAGGTAGCTAAGCGTCGGATGAAGCAGTTGCATGACCTTAGAGCGAAGAAATATACCTTTAAAAAAGGGCAATTAGTTCTGTATTATGATGCGCGTAGGGAGCTGTTTCCAGGGAAGCTGGAACCTAAATGGGATGGCCCCTACAAGATTGTCAGGTTAGGGAAAAATAGGTCTACGGCTCTATTAGCTGATCTACAAGGAGTAGAGTTTAAAAATAAGGTTAATCTTAATAAGATTAAACCTTATTATTTCTAAGTATGCTAATATGGACAATGCATTGCAGGTCCATGCTAGGGATGATTTGAGACCTGCAAAAGAGCTTAAGGCTGGTTGATGGGGCGGTTAATTCCTTATTTGGAGCACCCATATCTAGAGCAGAGATACCATCAGGGGAAACTTATCTGATAGAGCAAAGGATACAAAGTGATTACGCAAGAAGACGGGACCTTTGTGTGGGAGATCAAAGTCTTCTACCATCACTGCTTACAACTGTTGACAAGTATCCCTGTTGAGTTCAATGAAGAAGGTGGGATGGAGCCATCAGTTCATCCTCTCAACATGTTAAACTTTGATTATCATAATTATGAATAGAGGAGTTCGTGATGGCAGGCTGTGTAAACCCATTGTGGACGTATACATTATATTTTGACGGAGCGTCCAGGGGGCCCTAATAAAAAAGGGAGTGTTGGAGTAGTAATCTGAGATCCCCGACGTAGAGTTACGATGAAGTTAGTTGCTTATCTCGAGGTAGGATTCACTAACAATATGGCGGAGTATAAAGCCTTGATTATGGGACTGCATATTGCCAAGCAAGGTGGTATTCATATGTTGTTAGTAAAAGGGGATTCCCAGTTGATCCTGAATCAGCTAGATGGGACATACACAGTGCGGAATCCCATTCTTTGTATGTATCATCGAACTGCGATGACCCTACTTGAAGAGTTTGAGAGAGTGTCTTTTCAGCTGATTCCACATTACTGGAATCAGTTTGCGGATTCACTGGCGAATCTTACTTATGAGGAAGACCTCTTCTTCAATTGTGGTCCTAGTCTGGATATTGTTATCAATGATGAAATAGGACCTGGTCGCTTGTGGGGAATGTTATCAGAGCATGCAATATATGGCAGATGATGGTTGATATGGATGATGGAAAGAGTAGCCGAGACCAATCTACCGTTATTATCTTGGACCCATAGGTTGATTAGACAACATGTTATGCGTACGCCTCTTGCTATATATACAGGAGGAATGGGTCATAGCCTTATGCATTTAGTTTAGGGTTACGAGCCCTGTGTTTTCCTCCTTGGAAAGGAGCTTATTATTGTATAATCTGTATTCTTTCAGGGAGGGATGTGTAGGTGCTATTCTATTTTATTTCATTAGGCCAAGAGGGCCCGTTTTGCGAGGTTTTGAATGTTTTATTTTGTTAGGCCAAGAGGGCCGATTAAGTTTTGTAGTGAAGTGCTTTATTTCATTAGGCCAAAAGGGCGAGTTGTCTGTTTAGTGCAAGTACGGATAATGGTTTCTTGTTTTAGTGTTGTGCTAGACAGGCTCAAAGAAAAAGAGCTTGGAAGGAGCCTTTTGTTGCGTGGAAGCTTCTCGTGGCCCTATCCAGGTGATATCTCTCCTTTATGAGTACCATGGTTTTTATGCTATATATGTCCGTGTACTTGTAGGGGATTTTTCTTTCTTGTTGGGGACCGACGACCAAGGCATGAAGTCCCACGTTTAGGTTCAGTATGTTTGAGGGAGATCTGAGTAGTCGTTGCCTCCTGTAAAGACATTGTCACACATTGAAAGACCTGTTTTAGAAGGTAGTCCTGGTGACCCTGTTCTGCTAGCCTGCTAGGTGGCCGTTCTAGGAGTTCTTGTTAGTTGTGAGGCCGTTAGAGAAGCCTGCCATAAGAAGAAAATAATGATGATGAAAAGAAACCCTGAATATCTTAAAAGAACTAAATATATACAAAGGTGTGTAAAAAGGGCTTCTAACCCCCTATAAAAATAGAAAAGAAAAGAAAGGAAAATTTATAAGCAGTTGATCATCGCCTTGCGAAGGCCTGGTAGGTTCCCAGGGACGAGTCAGACCCGGGTCCGATGCCTTGTCTTCCTAGGGGTGGCGTCTTGCTGGAAAAGAAGAAAGTAAGGAAGGTTGGAGCGAAAATAAAAGTGAGCGTTAGAAAAGGATTAAGTGTCACCTTACGAGGACTTGGTAGGTTCTTGGGTACCGAGACAGGACCTGAGGCCGATGCCCTATTCTCCTTGGATCACTATGCTCAGCTCCCCCTTTTTACATGCCCAAGTATGGAAGAATAAAAACCCTAAAAGAAGAAATGTGCTGAAAGAAAATACTTCCTAATCAGGCTATAGGAGTCCTCGCCTAGTAGGAGCTCCTGGTTGTGTTGTCCTTAGTTAGGTAGGTAGTTCAGACCACCACTCAGGGCAACCTCTTTGATAGTTCTTTTTAGTTTGCCCATGTTGGAGCAGTTGGTTAGTGACTTGCTTCGAACCTTCTATCAGATTCTGCTAGGCCTACTCCTTGTGGATATCATGCCTTGGTTTTGTCGAGGGGTAGGGTGAGCATTGTGCTGTGTTTTATATGTATCTATTTTGTATCAGCTTGATGCTTCCTTTGGTTGTTTTGTGTAGATCTACTGTGGGATTCGACGGGCTGAATCGCCCTATCCTGTGGTCGCCAATGAGAGCGGAGTTTTGATGCCGAGAAGTGCTTAAAAATAGCCAAAAATTACGAATATCAAGGGAAAAATATTCAACATCGAAGGCGGCGCCTCGACCTAGGATGATTTTAAGCGTCAAGTGCTTTAACAGCGCTCGTGCGATACTTCCAGATTTTTAGTAATTTTTCCATGTGCCTGTGCGAGTCAAGAAGCTGCTGGCTAGTCCAGGATGCCGAGGCGGACGCCCAGAATTTTCCGGAATGCGATTTGGACACCGGACGCGGGAAAGGCCGGGAAAAGGGCCAGAATTGAAGAGGTGGCCAAAGAGGAGGGCCAAAGGGGGTGCGGTGCCTCTTGGGACCCCCCCTTTTAATTTTTCGTGAGGTAGGGGGGCATGTTGTCGCGCTGATCAGCTTGACGAAAACTGATGCCGCCCCCCCTAAATTGAGACATGGTGGCTGCAAATAAGCCATAGCAATGATGCTACAGGGCTGATGCACAATCCTTTCGCTTCAAATCACCGCCTCAAATCCTTGTTCATATGGGATGAAAGTTCATTATGACATTTTTTTCCATGAGTTTCAACTATTTGCAACCTGAAAATCAGAAAATATAAGGCTACATGGCCAGAATTAGTGTCAAAATACATGGAAAACACACGTTTTAAGGGTAAAATTGGGGTTTTTGCTATATGAATGAGAAATATGATATGTCACACCAACTAAATCTGAGTTTTTGCTGTCAATGAACCTAAGGGCTGCAGCCCACAATCAATTTTAATTTTCAGTCATTATTTATTAAAGAAAAATAGGAAAATTGCCCAAAAATAAAAAAAATGGGTTTAAAAATAGGAAATGGGTTGAGGAAAATTAGGAAAAATTATATCTATGTTTGTGCAATGTATAACGATGGCAAAGCATGAGGTTGGCCTTGGTTTGTCCCCGTTTCTATGTTTTGTGCGTATTTATCGTTCTTTTAAAAGGGAAAAATGCATAGAAACCCTATTTAACCGATCAATGATGCAAAATGCTAAGAGTTGGATGAAGAGGGGCTGAAACACTGAAAGATAAAGAAAATATTTGATTTATGCATTGCACTTGGCATATAGGAAACAGTTTAAATAAAGAGGATGGTAGCATGAGCATATGGCTCGGTGCCTCCTTTCAACGCAACACGCGCTAGTAAAATTCATGGAAAGAATGCTTTATGCACCATGCACGATGCTGATCTTTCTTTTGTCTAAGCGCATAGCCATACACAATTTGCATTAAGCATAACAATTAAAAGGTATCAGAAAAAAAAACCTCCTGGATGCATGGCACCTGTCTTCCTTAGGTTGTGACCAATGATGAGCGTGAGAGGATGTCCTAAGCTGTAGGTTAGCCGTTGGGTCCTAAGGGGAAATTGTAGTGAGGAATGGTACATCCTGGAACGTAAAATATCGGTACCTTGAGAGGAGTATGTGTGGAAATGTTCTATATGTTTAGCAGCACATCAAAGGGCCAATCCTTGCGATGTAGGAGAGCTGCAATGGGGTCGGTGGAGTGCCTCCATATGTGTGTGTGACAAGGCGTTATGCCTATGTGCTTTGGGATCTTCCTCCGAGGAGTTTAAGGAAAATGTTGGACTATAGACTATAAATGCATGAATTAAGCTTTAGGGCAGTTTGTCCTTTAGCATTAGATTGACGCTCCTGGTCCGCGAGGCCGTGAGGGTGTTTGTGTGTCATGAGCATGAGGTCCGGCTAGTGTCATAGCCAGTGCCGGTCCATTTTAGGTCCCATCACATGATTTGGCCTTACAAAGATCAGAATAAGGGTATGTCTAAGGCTCAGACTAAGAGAGCGCAGGGTCAGAATCAGGGCAAAAGAAAGAAAGCTAGGGCCAATGCTGTCAACAACTTTGTTCCAACACAAAGCAATGATGGCAACCCACGTTGCTTTCATTGCAACGAGTCCGGACACTTCAAGAGGGAGTGTCCCAAGCTTGGCAGAGGACATCGCCAGGGGAAATTCCAAGGTCAAAATAGAGCCGCTCATGGCCAAGGAACCACCGTTATGGCTAGAGGGAGAACCTCCAGTATTTCCAACAAGGAGCTGGACGATGAAGAAGATCCATCCATGGATGCTGACATTGAGAGGGCAACGGTTCACTCCAGTCTTCACAGGAAGGGTCCTAATTGCCAATTCAAACTCCATCAAAATATCAAGGTAAAAGCTTCCAAACCCTGATTGACTGTGGTAGTATACACTCCTTCATTTCACCAATCTGTGCAAAAATATTAGGGATAACCACAATAGATACACCTACTTTACTTGTGGAATTAGCAAATGGTCGTGAAGTCACTTGTACTAGGCAAACTACTAAGGTGAAATTCCTACTGGGTGGGAAGCCAACTTTTGTGAGATTCAGGGTAATGAACCTAGGTGTCCACGAATGTTTACTTGGAATGGATTGGCTAATACCCAATGATGCCCACATCCACTATGGGAAGGGCCAAGTCTCCTTCCGCAATTCTGAAGGGAAACTAGTCACGACTCAAGGTGAGGCTGGTAAGCCAAAATTACAGTTGGCAAAAGCATTACAGATAATAAAAGGTGTTTAAAAGGGTCTACTTGTCTATCTAATTAAACTGAATAAGCTAGATCAGAATCAGGAATCTGGAGAAGAACCTTCATGGTTAAAGGAATACACATACGTATTTCCTGAAGATCTGACGAAACTTCCTCCCCAAAGGGAAGTCAACCACGAAGTCAAACTTGTGCCAGGAGCTGCACTGGTCGCAAAGAGGCCGTAAAAGATGTCCATTCCAAAAGCTATCGAACTGAAAGAGCAACTCAAGCAGTTGTTAGATCAAGGCTACATCTGTCCTAGCAGTTCACCATGGGGAGATCTAGTGTTGTTCCAAAAGAGATCTTCTCAAAGATAGATCTCAGATCTGGATATTATCAGATAAGGATCAAGGAAGAAGATATCCCGAAGACTGCATTCAATACAAGGTATGGACACTTCGAATTCCTAGTGATGTCATTCGGGGTGACGAATGCTCATGCTACCTTCAACAGATTAATGCAAGATATCTTTAGGCCCTATCTTGATGACTTTGTACTCATCTTTTTTGACGATACCCTAGTCTACTTGAAACAGGAAAATGATCATGAACCCCAGCTTTGCATTGTTCTTGAAACAATGAGAGCACACAAGCTTTATGCCAAGAAGAAGAAGTGCACATTTTTCAAGCGATAGATTGAATATCTGGGATTCATTGTATCAGCAAAAGGAATTTCAATAGATCCAGCTAAGGTCAATGACGTTCTGGAATGGCCAACGCCAACTTCTGTCAAAGAAATATGAAGTTTTCTTGGGTTGACAGGGTGGTACAGAATTTTCATCAAAGATTATGCTTTGATTGCAGCACCTCTGGCTGATCTACTAAAAAAGCAAGTAAACTTTGTATGGTCACCTGCTGAACAGGCTAGCTTTGACAAACTAAAGCAAAGCTTAGTATCACCACCCATCCTGAAACTTCTTGATCTTGGTAAGGAGTTTGAAGTGGTAACTGATGCTAGCGCACTTGCTTTAGGATGTGTACTTATGCAAGAAGGTCACCTCGTAGCATATTCTTCAAGGAAATTGAAGAGCCATGAAAGGAATTATGCTACCCACAACCTAGAGCTATTGGCTGTCATCCATGCTCTCAAACTTTGGAGACATTACTTGCTAGATAACAAATTTTCCTTAGTAATGGACCACAAGAGTCTTAAATGGATTTTCACCCAGAATGAGCTCAATATGTGTAACGTGCCTGCTCCTCAAATCGCGGGACATGTCTTAGCAGTCCATCGAGAGATATATCTAGAAGATGCCACCCAGCACTCCCAAGGAATGACATGGGGTTTGCCAACTAGGGTCTCTCGAGTCTGCCCCGCAACAGAACTTATCTGGCCATTCCCACTAGGATTGACCTGAAGTCCGGGTTCCTAGCCAACATTGTCTAAGGTCATAGACCAACTTTTTCCTAACATTTCTCGTTAACATTTTCTTTGAGGAAAGCTCTCGGCTAACCGAGACCACCCTTCCATAGGATAGACCCATTGGTCACATCCATCACGCTTCCCTTGGGGGTTTTTTTAGTTATCTAATTACCTACCACGTTATGTTTGACACATAAAAGCAGCTTCCTTAATTAACCCGTTAGTCACAGGTTCCTTTACATAATTTAGGGCACAGACATGAAGACAAGATAAAACAAGATCAAACACTTCCTTAACTTATCTTCAGATTAATGTTTGTCTCCTGCCCATACAGGAGGATTAAGTGTTCCTTTCTGCCTCCGTGGAAAAATCCTTCCGTCTCCCGGCAACAAACCCCGAAGGTTTATCCTACCAAGATACCGCCTTGTAACTAGTATCAAAGCCTCGAGATCCCATCTCGGGTCACGTAGAACACTTGTGTAGGGTCCGGAGGCATTGGGATTTACGGCCAGAGCCCCCACTAGCACCCAAGCGTCCTGCTACGCCAAGTAATTTCCACGGAAAGACCTCTTGCGGCGGGTTCGATCCACATTCCCGGCGCGGATTCATAACCCCCCTGGTTAGGGTTCCTTACTAATCGTCATCTTTTCCTCTAACTTCTCCCTCTCTTCTCTTCTTCTCTTCTTCCTCTCCTTTCTCTCTCTCTCTTCCTCTCCTTCTTCTTCTTCTCCTCTCTCTCCCTCTTCTTCTCACTTCTTCTCTTCTCTCCTTCTTTCTCTCCGTTCCTCTTCTCCTTCTTCTTCTTCTCCTTCTTCTTCTCTTCTCTCTCCCTCTTCTCTCTTCTTCTCCTCTCTCCTTCTTTCTCTCCCTTCCTCTCCTCTTCTTCTTCTCCTCCTTCTTCTCTTCTCTCTCTCTCTCTTCTCTCTTCTTTTCCTCTCTCCTTCTTTCTCTCCCTTCCTCTCCTCTTCTCCTTCTTCTTCTCTTCTCTCTCCCTCTTCTCTCTTCGTCTCTTCTCTCCTTCGTTCTCTCCCTTCCTCTCTTCTTCTTCTCCTTTTCTCTCCCTCTTCTTCTCCTTCTTTCTCTCCCTTCTTCTCTTCTTCTCTCTCTCTCTTCTTTTCCTTCTTCTTCTCCGTCTCTTCTCCCTCTCCCTCTCCTTCTCCCTTTTCTCCTTCTCCTTCTCTCTTCTCTCTTCTCTCTCTCCTTCTCCTCTTCCTTTTCTCTGCTCATGGTGCCGCAGCGAACTGGCGATCAAGGAGGGGGGGTGCTCTGACAGCACGGGCGCAGGGGGGCTGCCTATCCCAACAGAGGGAGGGGGTGGTCTTTATGAGGTGGGGGGAGGACAGTGCCTCCCGCCACCTGGGGGCTGCGTGCCCCCCCTTATCATGTAATTTACTCCCTCTCTCTCTCTCTCTCTCCCCGCCATACACACACATGGCAGGGGGAGAGATAATTTTTTTTAAAAAAAATTAAAACAATCTAAGGGGGGGTTTCTATGGGGGGAGGCACGAGGGCACACGGGGGGGGGGGGGGGGGGAGGGGGGGTACATCGTCTCCCCCTTAGAGGAATCGAGATGTCCTCATCTCAAAAGGACCTAGGGGAGACAAGCACTACTGAGCCTTAGAGCCTATGGGTTAGAGCCAATCACGCTTTCATTGCACTACTTTGATTACTCAAATTCTTAAAATAACAACTTGTCACAACTCATAGGATTCAATAGGATTTATTCCAAGTACAGGACTTATTACCTCGAGAGGATCTTCCTAGGATATCCAGTCATCCTCAAAGGTTACAACAGACTCCAAGCCTTCATCATCATATGGTTCATAATATGAGCCAAAAGTAGAGTTTAGACGGCTTCGTTTGATCTCACGTTCCTAATTCTCAGGGTCCAACTTAGGACAATCTATTTGGATGTGTCCTAGTTCATTGCAGTGGAAACATCGGTGGTTGGGGGCATCTCCTACGGATGTGTCCTATCTCTCCACACTTGTGGCACCTCTTGTCTTGATCTTATGAGTCATCTTCATCATAGTTGCCTGATTTAAGTTCTTGGACGATTGGATTCGCTCGGAGTAATGCGTCTTGCAAGTCCGTTGGCGCATTGATTCCAATCGAGTGTTTATGGATGGATTCAACCCAACACAGAATTTTGACACCTGTTGTGTCATATCCATTGGGGGTGCATACTTTAGGAGTGAAATGAACTTCGAATAATATGCTTCAAGGGATAATCCTAGCTGCTTCAAGTCATAGAATTCATTCATCTTTTGTGTGCGGTAGGCAGGTGGTAGATATCTCCCTCGCACAGCTTCCTTAAGCTTATCCCAAGTGACTGTCCCCTTCGAGATCGCTTGGTCTCTGCACCACTGTTTCCACCAAAGTCTTGCTTTGCTTGTAAGCTTAAGTTTGGCGAGCATGGTAGTTCCTACTACCTGAAAATAGTCCTCCATGGACTCAATCTAGATCTCGGCATCAGCTTGAATAGTCCTTCCCTTGCCATCAAACTCGGGTGGCTTAATTTGCTTGAGAAGGAACTTCTTCTCTTGCATGTCAGCATTCATGGGTGCAGAAGGTGCCAGACAATCAAGCCATACCACTTAGGTTATTTCTGTTTAGAATATGTCTATGAACCAAACATTATCAATCATGTATCATTATGAAGTTTTTCTTTGATACCAACTGTAACGTGCCCGCTCCTCAAATCGCGGGACAGGTCTTAGCAGTCCATCGAGAGATATATCTAGAAGATACCGCCTAGCACTCCCAAGGAATGATATGCGGTTTGCCAACTAGGGTCTCTCGAGTCTACTCCACAACGGAACTTATCCGATCGTTCCCACTAGGATCGACCTAAAGTCCGGGTTCCTAGCCAACATTGTCTAAGGTCATAGACCAACTTTTTCCTAACATTTCTCATTAACATTTCCTTTAAGGAAAGCTCTCGGCTAACCAAGACCACCCTTCCGTAGGATAGACCCATTGGTCACATCCACCACGCTTCTCTCGAGGGTTGTTTTAGTTATCTAATTACCTACCACGTTATGTTTGACACATAAAAGTAGCTTCCTTAATTAACCCGTTAGTCACAGGTTCCTTTACGTAATTTAGGACACAGACACGAAGACAATATAAAACAAGATCAAATACTTCCTTAACTTATCTTCATATTAATGTTTGTCTCCCGCCCATACAGGAGAATTAAGTGTTCATTTCTGCCTCCGCAGAAAAATCCTTCCGTCTCCCGGCAACAAACCCCGAAGGTTTATCCTACCAAGATTCCACCTTGTAACTAGTATCAAGGCCTCAAGATCCCATCTCGAGTCACATAGAACACTTGTGTAGGGTAGGGTCCAAAGGCATTGGGATTTATGGCCAGAGCCCCCACTAGCACCCAAGTGTCCTCCTACGCCAAGTAATTTCGACGGAGAGACCTCTCATGATGGGCTCGGTCCACATGCCAGGCGCGGATTCATAACCCCCTTGGTTAGGGTTTTGGTGGTTCACGGGGGGTAGCTAGCACCATCCTTCCTTAATTATCCCTTAAGGAAATCAACCGCAGCTGAAGCAACCAACTTAATAACATTTACTAGGGAAAACATCCCTTTTGTTTCCATGGCAATCAATCATCATAGACCCGGCTATGAAATCATCAACCATACCCCACTTCCAAAACCACATTAACAAATAGTTGAATGCACAACCTCTTGCTTCAAGGCATCGTAATCCCATTGCATGCACAAGCAGAGTTTAACTTGGATGTATCAAAACACTTTTACAACCTTTCAAACAACCAAGCATAACTTGGGTCAACAATCCATCTTCAACAAGATCAACCTTCATTAAAACCATTTCAATAGTTCTAAGCAACATGCTTAGCATGAATCAACTACCCTAAAGTTCACTCTCCCCCTTGGGTTAGGGCTTTGCAAGGTCAATTTAACAAGTTCCTTCTAGATCCTTTAAAGGAACTAAGTGATTTCATCTTGACCTTTATTAATCTTGGCTACCTATTTAGGGTAGAAGATCAATCCAATTCCTAGAGTAGCTATCTACCATAGGTCACCAAGTGCTGACCCATATTGCTAGTACATCATCAAGAGTACATTAACAAGATTCCAACCTAATTAGCCATAGGTTATCCAATCTTCATCTATCGGCTAGAGTTCGGACAAGGATCTCTAAACGGAATTTCTTTTAGAGTTACCATTCTAATGATGTTTATCCTGCAATCCCATTGAGTGTGCAAGTTAACATATACCGACATGTGCATGATCTAACTGTTACTTTAATGTACTCTATCATCCTTGCACATGAAAAATTGGTTTGCAATCTTAGGATGCTATTGCATTTTTTGATAAGGGAGTATTTTTATCTCTTTTGATGCGAGGCTCCAATCCTTTTCATGAAAATAATGCAAGATTCTAGCTCTTTCTAAATGCAAACTATGGTAATCTATTCAGCGTATAATACACAAATATCTTCTATTATTAATCAGTAGAATGTTCTTCATGCAAGTGTTTGTGTCAGGGATTTCGACATCCTATAATGCATTTTCCTTAATCAATTTTACCTATCATTTCATTGACCATAAACATGAAATATCTTATGATCATTACATCTATCGTAACTAGATTCATGCTAGGTTCATCACCTATCAAACCATGCCATATGAATTTTATTATGATCCCCTATCCTCATGAGATAAGTAAGATATCGAAGTAGTACCTGATTGTGAGGAGAAACTTTAGTGTTTACCCTTGGCAGTGTATTTGCATGGGTGGTGGCATTTTGACCCGAATCTCCGTCCATGGTTGTGGGATTCCCATTCACTTGGGAAGATCTCCGCTTCGGGGCCATCCTCAATTATGAGACTCTCTCTCTCTTGGGAAGATCTCCGCTTCAGGGCCATCCTCAATTATGAGACTCTCTCTCTTCTTTTCTCTTCTCTCCCTTGTTTTCTACCTAGCAGTCATTCCTAAATCCCACCTTCTCTCTTCCTTACTAATCATCATCTTTTCCTCTAACTTCTCCCTCTCTTCTCTTCTTCTCTTCTTCCTCTCCTTTCTCTCTCTCTCTTCCTCCTTCTTCTTCTTCTCCTCTCTCTCCCTCTTCTCTCTTCTTCTCCTCTCTCCTTCTTTCTCTCCCTTCCTTTCCTCTTCTTCTTCTTCTACTTCTTCTTCTCTTCTCTCTTCTTCTCCTCTCTCCTTCTTTCTTCTTCTTCTCTTCTCTCTCCCTCTTCTCTCTTCTTCTCCTCTCTCCTTCTTTCTCTCCCTTCCTCTCCTCTTCTTCTTCTTCTCCTTCTTCTTCTCTTCTCTCTCTCTCTTCTCTCTTCTTCTCTTCTCTCCTTCTTTCTCTCCCTTCCTCTCCTCCTCTTCTTCTTCTTCTCCTTCTCTCTCCCTCTTCTTCTCCTTCTTTCTCTCCCTTCTTCTCTTCTTCTCTCTCTCTCTTCTTCTCCTTCTCTTCTCCCTCTTCCTCTCCTTCTCCCTTTTCTCCTTCTCCTTCTCTCTTCTCTATTCTCTATCTCTCCTTCTCCTCTTCCTCTTCTTTGCTCATGGTGCCGCAACGGACTAGCAATCAAGGAGGGGGGCGTTTTGACAGTCACGACCACAGGGGGGATGTCTGTCCCAACGGAGGGAGGGGGTGGTCTTTATAAGGTGGGGGGAGGACGGCGCCTCCCGCCACCTGGGGGGGCTACATGCCCCCCCCTATCATGTACTTTACTCTCTCTCTCTCTCTCTCTCTCTCTCTCTCTCTCTCTGGCAGGGGGAGAGAGAGGGAGAGATAAAAAAATTCAAAAAAAAAACAATCTAAGGGGAGGTTTCTATGGGGGGAGGCACGGTGTCGTGTTGCTGCGCATCCGAGTCGTATACACCTCCATTTCTTTTGTTGTGCATTTGTGTTAATTTCTGCGTGTGATTCATTGTTTGTGTGATGCATTTTAGTAATCCGCAGCCAATGTATATGTCCCCTTAATGCATTGCACACTGATTATGTTCTGGAGTTACTATCTGAAGATGAGAAGACTGACCTCAAACCACTCCAACCATGTTTTGACGGTGCCATGAATATGTATTTGCAATTGAAGTGCTATAAAGAAGTGGAGTCATGGCTTCGACAAATTCTTCCCTCATAGCGGTCATTGGAGACGAGGACACCGTGACCGGCTTCATTCTAGCAGGAGTTGGCCACGTTGACATTAGGAGGAAGACCAACTAACTGATTGTGGATAACAAGACTACGGTGAAAACAATCGAAGACACCTTTAAGGAGTTCACAGCCATATTGCAAATATGATACGGTTCCTGTCGACAGTTACAACAGGCCAGTGCCTGCCATTCTGGAGATACCTTCCAAAGAGCATCCATGCTGCTCAGGACTCAATTTTGGCACGTGTGAAGCACATGTTCTCTAGTGATCCAAAAGGCAAGAAGTTCTAAAGAAAAAAAAGCTAGCCTATTCTGGGAGGGGGATATTTTTGAAAAGGCAAAAATGGCGGGCTGCGCCTGGATTGGAGAGGGGAAGAGCTGAAATCGTGAAGGGGGAGCTGAATGGGCACGGAATTTTCTGGGGGGCACAGGTGGGATCGCTCCATTCAGGGATTGGAGTCTTCTCGGATCAGAAAAGAATCTGATTGTAAGGGAAGAAGCTTGTCGTACTGGTCTTCTATTTGGTGGATTTACTGGAGGTTATCATGCAATGCATTGCATCCTGCGAAGATTGAGAAACAAAGAGACTCCATCAAATGAGCTTATTGCAGGCTTGCACAGTGTGTGGACAATTCAGCAAATTCAATAAATCAAGTTTCATCTGTGGGGCAGTCACTGGAGACATGGCGACACCTTGTTATTTGCTATTGCATGTGCTCAGGTTATGTATGCATATGTAATGCGGCCTGTGACTTTGCCTGAGTCGTATCTAGAATTTATTGTCAAAACTGGGCCTATTGCAAAGCCTGTGCTGAAGGCTGTCCGTGAAAGCTGTTGAAGGGAACCTGTTGATGTAGTAGCTTTGTCTGACTTTGTTTCTAGCAAGACTGGTGGTGCCCCCTTTGAGCTGCGGCCTGATTGTGCACTTATTCCTTGCTCAGCTATACACCCAGAGACATTGTCTTGTATGGGACAATCAAGTAAAGCAGCCCGTGCCACCTTCAAGAAAACATTTCCACTTTACATGTCACTCACCTTTGTACCTTTTGTTGTCTTGAATCTACAAAAGTTTATGCAAGTCCCTGTACATACATTTTGGACGGCTTTCAAAGGAGCAGTTCGTTCTACATGCTTCATCTCTGTATTTGTGGGAATTTATCAAAGTTATATATGTCTACAAAGGAAGGTGGTTACCAAGGACCACAAATTGGTCTACTGGTTTGATGGAGCTCTGGCTTCCTTGTCTGTTCTACTGGAGAAGAAGAGTCGGAGAGCAGAATTGGCACTCTAAGTACTTCCACGTGCAGCAGACTCTCTGTGGTATATTTTGGTGAACAGGCATTTGTTACCAGATATCAGGCATGCTGAAGTGGCCCTTTTCTGTCTTTGCATGGGAGGTATTATGTACTTTCATGAGCATGAGCCAGACACTACAAAGCAGAACCTTAATTCTTTGAATGCTGCATGACATTGAGAAAGGTCTTTCCTTGGAAAGTAAATCTGAAAGTGCAACCAACTTCCATGTTGCAAGTATCCCAAAGGCTCTGTTTAGGCTGAAATTTCAGTAACCCAGTTCCCATTCTCAGCAATCCTCTCGACAGAGTTTTCATCTTCAAACATGGCATACTACAGCTGAACGACCACGTGCAAGTCTTTACTTGGTGCTGTACTTGTTGAAATACCAAAACTATTCATGACAGCATATCAAGAACATGGGTTTGATCAATTTCTTTGTTGTAACTCTACGATTATGACAAGGAATATAGTGAACTTTGACATCCAATATTTGAGTTCTTCTTGTTAGCCTCATTTCTTGCTGTACCTTGAACCCCGTGTTCTGCAGCCCTTGCGCGAAATCTACGACATTTCTGGTGAACCCGACGTGAAAGTGCTGCGTCATCAGTAAGATGGGAGACTCGCAAGAAGAGATGACAGATGATAATGTCATGAAGAACCTGTTTCAGTCATTTACCATGTATATGCAGCAACAAGCTCATGCAAAACGTGACAGTGATGCTATGGATGCCTTGAAAGCTGTCCAACAGGAGATGAAGCAGTTTAATGGCCAGCAAGTGTCAACTTACCTGCATTTGTATGAAGAAAAGATGAAGTTTTTTGGGGTTTCTCAAGATGTTTGGAGCCGCTACTTCTTGCGGATCGTGGTGCGCGCTCTTGAAGGAAATTCAAGAGGCACATGCAGGTTGGGCTGAATTTAAAAAGGCATTAAAAGATGAATATTTCCTGGAGGATACAGGTCTTATGAATCGCAGGAATTTTTTAGCATGGGTTTCTATGCCTAATAAGGGACTTTCTGTTACCGCTCTTCTGCGAGAGTTTGAAAGCCGTTATGATCAGTTGGATGGGACTGAACAGCAAGCTTTGGAGATGCAGAAAGTTGAGTTATTTTTGCAAGCTGCAGATGCTGATTTGCAGGAAAAGTTGGATGATCTTTTGGAAGATCAAGCTACTGATTCAGGTTTAAAGACTGAGTGGAGACATGTCATTGATGCTGTGAATGCTCTTGTCAAGAAGCAGCGCAGGAGAGTCAGATTGCATCGAAATACAGGATCAGTTCCTGAGAAATCCTTGGAGACTTCTTCTTCTACCCCTGCTACTTCTTTGCCTAAGCCTACTCCTCCTGTTATGAATCCACCAATTCCTGCTGCTCCAGTGCCCTTATCTGTAGATGATGTTATTAAAGGCTTGGCGGATTTGACAATTGAAGCAGTCAAAGCTGAAGTTGGTAAGTTAAAGGAACAACTTATGTCAGTACCTGCTGTAGCACCAGCTCCAGTGACTGCTTTTCCAGCTGGTCAAAGAAAAGGACGACGATGTATTTGGTGTGATAGTACAGAGCACCAACACTGCAGAGATTGTGATGCTTTTCAGGAAGCACGTAAGAAGAATGTAGTGTTCTGGGGACAAGATGGGAAGATATGTCTGACAGAGACTGGCGCTCCTCTTGACACGAACTTTGGTAAGGGAGGTATGAAGAAGCTTGTTGATGATATGGCTGCGCGATCAGCTTATGTGAGTGTTAGAGGAGATGCTTCAGCTTTTGGAGTCCAGCTTGAGCAGAAATCTGATGGAGACTCTGCTTTGTGGTCTTCTGCCTTGGAGATAGCGAGAAGAGGGAAAGTTCAAACTTCTACTATGACTTGTGTGGGCTCTAGCATCCGAGGAGAAACAGGATGGGATTCTCCTGTTGACAAGTATTCTATTTTTGCTTATATTGCTAAAATGCAGGGTTTAGATGCCATGGTTGAAGAAAAGAGAAGAAGAGATGAGGAAGGACCTAGCTCCTCCAAAAAGACTAGAGGGGGTGACTTTGTTTCACCACCTGTTACAGTTCCACCTATGTCAAATTCTCCAACTCAAACAGGTTCTGATCAACCAATGGAAGACAAGCAGAAGGAAAAGAGGCAACCAAGAAAAGAGCCAGGATTCAAGCTCTTGTCAGACCTTGATATGCAAACGGATATGAGTAAGATTTTTCATGAAAGAATCTTGAATAGTGAAGTCACTTTTACTGTTGGAGAGGCTCTTGGGATTGCTAGAAGAGAAATACAGGATCAGATGCAGGATCTTTTGCGAAGGAAACGGCATGCGATGGAAGGACCTGCTTTACAGGGATTGTGGCATGGAGCTCTTGGAGAAGAGCATGATGATGCAGTGATGGTTGAGAATGCTTCTGTTAATCCGCAATTGGAGAAAATAGTGCAGCCTATGCAGTATGAAGATGATGAGACCCCTATTCTCATTCCTCGCAGCCATTTTTCACGAAGTCATTGGGCTAGAGCAACCACTGAGACAGTGGTAAGGATTGGAGAAAAACAAATTCCCTTGATCGCTTTAGTTGATCATGGTTCTGAAATTAATCTTATTGCTCGAGGTGTTTATGAGAGTGGCAAGTGGCCTATGGATGCAGAGCATGGCTGGCGCATGAGAGCCGCCAATAATACTTCTGGTGATATGTATGCTGCTTGTCCGAGTATCAGAATTTCTATTGGTAATGTTGAAGAGGATTATCATTGCTTTGTTCAGGATTCATGCTCTTATCCGATTATTCTTGGACAGCCTTTCATTACAGAAGCAAGAATGGAAACAAAAGTGATGGATGACGGATCAGCTTATGCGCGGATACGCAGTAAAGATGGTATGCGAGCTGTTCAGTTTATGACTATTGGGGTAAATCATCCGAGAAATAGGGACTCCTTGCGTGAGGCACCACTACCTGCGAAGGAGTTGGATTTTCATTAGGTACCGCTGTCTTGCGAGACGCCAGTGGTACGGAGCGGAGAAAAGAGGAGATCTCGCCTCCTGGCAGTCAGTCTTTCTCCAATAACTTTGTTGGGTTTACTTCAGATAGTTCAGTGAGTTATAAAAAAATTTCAGATTTGCCTAGAGTTGCCAGGCAGTACATTGGTCGTAAGGAGAAAGAGTTGAAGAATGCAGGTATCTTGCAAGCAGAAGAGCATGTGGATGGATTGTATGAAGGGATGTCTTATGCAGATACATTGTTTGAGATGAGAGCAATGCTGAAAACTGATGTATGCAAGGGTTCAAAGATCATACCTGTGCAAACCTTGGATATGTTTCAGGAAATTTCTGGTTTTATGCTGCAAACAGAGTTAGAGGTTGAGAAAACTCAGCAAACTGAATTTATGGCTGATCTTGATCAGCTAATAGAATTGCAGAGGGCTGAATCCATTCAGCCAACAGAGTTGAATGCAGAAAAATTTCTGCATACAGAGTTTCAGGATGCGTCTATGCAGTCCATTGAGCCGAGGGCTGAATTCAATCAGCCAACAGAGTTGAATGCAGAAAAATTTCTGCATACAGAGTTTCAGGCTGCACCCATGCAGTCCATAGAGCTAAAGGCTGAAATTTTTCAGCCAACAGAGTTGAAAGATGCTGAAAATTTGCAGAAATTGCAGCAAAGGAAAGAGTGCTTGAATGATGCCAAGGTTGACACAAAATATAAAACAGTTGATAAGAAGGTTTAGCCGGTTGCAGGCCCGCTTCCTTCTGATAGTGATGAACAGATTGAAAAAGCTATGAAGCAGCCTATGTTGAGGGATCCTGCAAATATTGGACATAAGTTTACAGCTGAAACTCTTGCAGAATTGAAGATTGGAAATGATGATTTTTTGCTTCCAGTGGAAAAAGAATGTTTTAGAGAGATGCTTGGACGTCATGGTAAGGCATTTGCTTTCTTTCCACATGAAATTGGCTGCATTAGTCCCGAATTGGTTGCACCTATGGTCATCTTCACTGTTCCTCATGTACCATGGAATATACGTCCTATACCTGTGCCTAAAGCTCACTTGCCAAAGCTGATAGAGTTGCTGAATGAGAAGATTAAAATGGGGATTTTGGAACCCTCTTCTGCACCTTATTCTAACAGGTGGTTTACTGTACCAAAGAAGAATGGTACTTTGAGATTTATTCAGGATATGCAGCCCGTGAACAAAGTGACAATCAGGAATGTGGGAACAGGTCCAGTTGTGGATGAATTTGCTGAGGCTTTTGCAGGACGAGCCATCTATTCACTAGGTGACTTGTATTCAGGTTATGATCAGTTTCAGCTTGCCTTGGAAAGCAGGGATATTACTACTATGCGGACACCTATTGGTCTTGTGAGGATGTGTACCTTGCCTCAAGGTGCTACAAACTCAGTTGCTCATATGATGAATGCTATGCATAGAGTTCTTCGAGACTATATTCCGCAGTATACCATGCCTTTTCTAGATGATGTGCCTATTAAGGGTTGTGCAGAAGAAGAAAAGAATGAAAGTCTTGATTTGCGTGGATGTAGACAGTTTGTGGCTGATCACTTGATTGCTTGTGAGCAAATTTTGACACGATTAGAGGAGGTAAATTTGACACTTTTAGGGCTGAAATCTGTCTTTGCTGTTAATGAAGTCATCATAGTTGGGCATATGGTTGGATACTATGGCAGAAAGCCTTCTCCTGCAAAGGTGGATGCCATAAATAGGATTGCAGAGTATTGCTCAACTACTTCAGAGGTGCGGAGATTTGTGGGAGCTTGTGTATTTTACATGATTTGGATTCCACATTTTGCTCATATTGTAGATGTTCTCTATCAGCTGTTTCGAAAGGGGCAGAAATTTTATTGGGATGATGAAGATGATGGAGAAACAGGTTTACTAGAATCAGAAGTTGGACTTGACCTGTTTGTGGAGTTGAATGATCCTGGATAGTTGGCACATCCGGAGGATGCGCAGGTTTAGAGGGGGTGGATGTCGTGTTGCTGCGCATCCGAGTCGTATACACCTCCATTTATTTTGTTGTGCATTTGTGTTAATTTCTGCATGTGATTCATTGTTTGTGTGATGCATTTTAGTAATCCGCAGCCAATGTATATGTCCCCTTAATGCATTGCACACTGATTATGTTCTGGAGTTACTATCTGAAGATGAGAAGACTGACCTCAAACCACTCCAACCATGTTTTGACGGTGCCATGAATATGTATTTGCAATTGAAGTGCTATAAAGAAGTGGAGTCATGGCTTCGACAAATTCTTCCCTCATAGCGGTCATTGGAGACGAGGACACCGTGACCGGCTTCATTCTAGCAGGAGTTGGCCACGTTGACATTAGGAGGAAGACCAACTAACTGATTGTGGATAACAAGACTACGGTGAAAACAATCGAAGACACCTTTAAGGAGTTCACAGCCATATTGCAAATATGATACGGTTCCTGTCGACAGTTACAACAGGCCAGTGCCTGCCATTCTGGAGATACCTTCCAAAGAGCATCCATGCTGCTCAGGACTCAATTTTGGCACGTGTGAAGCACATGTTCTCTAGTGATCCAAAAGGCAAGAAGTTCTAAAGAAAAAAAAGCTAGCCTATTCTGGGAGGGGGATATTTTTGAAAAGGCAAAAATGGCGGGCTGCGCCTGGATTGGAGAGGGGAAGAGCTGAAATCGTGAAGGGGGAGCTGAATGGGCACGGAATTTTCTGGGGGGCACAGGTGGTATCGCTCCATTCAGGGATTGGAGTCTTCTCGGATCAGAAAAGAATCTGATTGTAAGGGAAGAAGCTTGTCGTACTGGTCTTCTATTTGGTGGATTTACTGGAGGCTGATTGTAAGGGAAGAAGCTTGTCGTACTGGTCTTCTATTTGGTGGATTTACTGGAGGTTATCATGCAATGCATTGCATCCTGCGAAGATTGAGAAACAAAGAGACTCCATCAAATGAGCTTATTGCAGGCTTGCACAGTGTGTGGACAATTCAGCAAATTCAATAAATCAAGTTTCATCTGTGGGGCAGTCACTGGAGACATGGCGACACCTTGTTATTTGCTATTGCATGTGCTCAGGTTATGTATGCATATGTAATGCGGCCTGTGACTTTGCCTGAGTCGTATCTAGAATTTATTGTCAAAACTGGGCCTATTGCAAAGCCTGTGCTGAAGGCTGTCCGTGAAAGCTGTTGAAGGGAACCTGTTGATGTAGTAGCTTTGTCTGACTTTGTTTCTAGCAAGACTGGTGGTGCCCCCTTTGAGCTGCGGCCTGATTGTGCACTTATTCCTTGCTCAGCTATACACCCAGAGACATTGTCTTGTATGGGACAATCAAGTAAAGCAGCCCGTGCCACCTTCAAGAAAACATTTCCACTTTACATGTCACTCACCTTTGTACCTTTTGTTGTCTTGAATCTACAAAAGTTTATGCAAGTCCCTGTACATACATTTTGGACGGCTTTCAAAGGAGCAGTTCGTTCTACATGCTTCATCTCTGTATTTGTGGGAATTTATCAAAGTTATATATGTCTACAAAGGAAGGTGGTTACCAAGGACCACAAATTGGTCTACTGGTTTGATGGAGCTCTGGCTTCCTTGTCTGTTCTACTGGAGAAGAAGAGTCGGAGAGCAGAATTGGCACTCTAAGTACTTCCACGTGCAGCAGACTCTCTGTGGTATATTTTGGTGAACAGGCATTTGTTACCAGATATCAGGCATGCTGAAGTGGCCCTTTTCTGTCTTTGCATGGGAGGTATTATGTACTTTCATGAGCATGAGCCAGACACTACAAAGCAGAACCTTAATTCTTTGAATGCTGCATGACATTGAGAAAGGTCTTTCCTTGGAAAGTAAATCTGAAAGTGCAACCAACTTCCATGTTGCAAGTATCCCAAAGGCTCTGTTTAGGCTGAAATTTCAGTAACCCAGTTCCCATTCTCAGCAATCCTCTCGACAGAGTTTTCATCTTCAAACATGGCATACTACAGCTGAACGACCACGTGCAAGTCTTTACTTGGTGCTGTACTTGTTGAAATACCAAAACTATTCATGACAGCATATCAAGAACATGGGTTTGATCAATTTCTTTGTTGTAACTCTACGATTATGACAAGGAATATAGTGAACTTTGACATCCAATATTTGAGTTCTTCTTGTTAGCCTCATTTCTTGCTGTACCTTGAACCCCGTGTTCTGCAGCCCTTGCGCGAAATCTACGACATTTCTGGTGAACCCGACGTGAAAGTGCTGCGTCATCAGTAAGATGGGAGACTCGCAAGAAGAGATGACAGATGATAATGTCATGAAGAACCTGTTTCAGTCATTTACCATGTATATGCAGCAGCAAGCTCATGCAAAACGTGACAGTGATGCTATGGATGCCTTGAAAGCTGTCCAACAGGAGATGAAGCAGTTTAATGGCCAGCAAGTGTCAACTTACCTGCATTTGTATGAAGAAAAGATGAAGTTTTTTGGGGTTTCTCAAGATGTTTGGAGCCGCTACTTCTTGCGGATCGTGGTGCGCGCTCTTGAAGGAAATTCAAGAGGCACATGCAGGTTGGGCTGAATTTAAAAAGGCATTAAAAGATGAATATTTCCTGGAGGATACAGGTCTTATGAATCGCAGGAATTTTTTAGCATGGGTTTCTATGCCTAATAAGGGACTTTCTGTTACCGCTCTTCTGCGAGAGTTTGAAAGCCGTTATGATCAGTTGGATGGGACTGAACAGCAAGCTTTGGAGATGCAGAAAGTTGAGTTATTTTTGCAAGCTGCAGATGCTGATTTGCAGGAAAAGTTGGATGATCTTTTGGAAGATCAAGCTACTGATTCAGGTTTAAAGACTGAGTGGAGACATGTCATTGATGCTGTGAATGCTCTTGTCAAGAAGCAGCGCAGGAGAGTCAGATTGCATCGAAATACAGGATCAGTTCCTGAGAAATCCTTGGAGACTTCTTCTTCTACCCCTGCTACTTCTTTGCCTAAGCCTACTCCTCCTGTTATGAATCCACCAGTTCCTGCTGCTCCAGTGCCCTTATCTGTAGATGATGTTATTAAAGGCTTGGCGGATTTGACAATTGAAGCAGTCAAAGCTGAAGTTGGTAAGTTAAAGGAACAACTTATGTCAGTACCTGCTGTAGCACCAGCTCCAGTGACTGCTTTTCCAGCTGGTCAAAGAAAAGGACGACGATGTATTTGGTGTGATAGTACAGAGCACCAACACTGCAGAGATTGTGATGCTTTTCAGGAAGCACGTAAGAAGAATGTAGTGTTCTGGGGACAAGATGGGAAGATATGTCTGACAGAGACTGGCGCTCCTCTTGACACGAACTTTGGTAAGGGAGGTATGAAGAAGCTTGTTGATGATATGGCTGCGCGATCAGCTTATGTGAGTGTTAGAGGAGATGCTTCAGCTTTTGGAGTCCAGCTTGAGCAGAAATCTGATGGAGACTCTGCTTTGTGGTCTTCTGCCTTGGAGATAGCGAGAAGAGGGAAAGTTCAAACTTCTACTATGACTTGTGTGGGCTCTAGCATCCGAGGAGAAACAGGATGGGATTCTCCTGTTGACAAGTATTCTATTTTTGCTTATATTGCTA
The DNA here is from genome assembly GCF_053477565.2 of Lygodium microphyllum. Lineage (NCBI taxonomy): Eukaryota > Viridiplantae > Streptophyta > Polypodiopsida > Schizaeales > Lygodiaceae > Lygodium > Lygodium microphyllum. Next base: position 75,873,965 of record NC_141154.1, on the reverse strand, counting down.
AAATGCAGGGTTTAGATGCCATGGTTGAAGAAAAGAGAAGAAGAGATGAGGAAGGACCTAGCTCCTCCAAAAAGACTAGAGGGGGTGACTTTGTTTCACCACCTGTTACAGTTCCACCTATGTCAAATTCTCCAACTCAAACAGGTTCTGATCAACCAATGGAAGACAAGCAGAAGGAAAAGAGGCAACCAAGAAAAGAGCCAGGATTCAAGCTCTTGTCAGACCTTGATATGCAAACGGATATGAGTAAGATTTTTCATGAAAGAATCTTGAATAGTGAAGTCACTTTTACTGTTGGAGAGGCTCTTGGGATTGCTAGAAGAGAAATACAGGATCAGATGCAGGATCTTTTGCGAAGGAAACGGCATGCGATGGAAGGACCTGCTTTACAGGGATTGTGGCATGGAGCTCTTGGAGAAGAGCATGATGATGCAGTGATGGTTGAGAATGCTTCTGTTAATCCGCAATTGGAGAAAATAGTGCAGCCTATGCAGTATGAAGATGATGAGACCCCTATTCTCATTCCTCGCAGCCATTTTTCACGAAGTCATTGGGCTAGAGCAACCACTGAGACAGTGGTAAGGATTGGAGAAAAACAAATTCCCTTGATCGCTTTAGTTGATCATGGTTCTGAAATTAATCTTATTGCTCGAGGTGTTTATGAGAGTGGCAAGTGGCCTATGGATGCAGAGCATGGCTGGCGCATGAGAGCCGCCAATAATACTTCTGGTGATATGTATGCTGCTTGTCCGAGTATCAGAATTTCTATTGGTAATGTTGAAGAGGATTATCATTGCTTTGTTCAGGATTCATGCTCTTATCCGATTATTCTTGGACAGCCTTTCATTACAGAAGCAAGAATGGAAACAAAAGTGATGGATGACGGATCAGCTTATGCGCGGATACGCAGTAAAGATGGTATGCGAGCTGTTCAGTTTATGACTATTGGGGTAAATCATCCGAGAAATAGGGACTCCTTGCGTGAGGCACCACTACCTGCGAAGGAGTTGGATTTTCATTAGGTACCGCTGTCTTGCGAGACGCCAGTGGTACGGAGCGGAGAAAAGAGGAGATCTCGCCTCCTGGCAGTCAGTCTTTCTCCAATAACTTTGTTGGGTTTACTTCAGATAGTTCAGTGAGTTATAAAAAAATTTCAGATTTGCCTAGAGTTGCCAGGCAGTACATTGGTCGTAAGGAGAAAGAGTTGAAGAATGCAGGTATCTTGCAAGCAGAAGAGCATGTGGATGGATTGTATGAAGGGATGTCTTATGCAGATACATTGTTTGAGATGAGAGCAATGCTGAAAACTGATGTATGCAAGGGTTCAAAGATCATACCTGTGCAAACCTTGGATATGTTTCAGGAAATTTCTGGTTTTATGCTGCAAACAGAGTTAGAGGTTGAGAAAACTCAGCAAACTGAATTTATGGCTGATCTTGATCAGCTAATAGAATTGCAGAGGGCTGAATCCATTCAGCCAACAGAGTTGAATGCAGAAAAATTTCTGCATACAGAGTTTCAGGATGCGTCTATGCAGTCCATTGAGCCGAGGGCTGAATTCAATCAGCCAACAGAGTTGAATGCAGAAAAATTTCTGCATACAGAGTTTCAGGCTGCACCCATGCAGTCCATAGAGCTAAAGGCTGAAATTTTTCAGCCAACAGAGTTGAAAGATGCTGAAAATTTGCAGAAATTGCAGCAAAGGAAAGAGTGCTTGAATGATGCCAAGGTTGACACAAAATATAAAACAGTTGATAAGAAGGTTAAGCCGGTTGCAGGCCCGCTTCCTTCTGATAGTGATGAACAGATTGAAAAAGCTATGAAGCAGCCTATGTTGAGGGATCCTGCAAATATTGGACATAAGTTTACAGCTGAAACTCTTGCAGAATTGAAGATTGGAAATGATGATTTTTTGCTTCCAGTGGAAAAAGAATGTTTTAGAGAGATGCTTGGACGTCATGGTAAGGCATTTGCTTTCTTTCCACATGAAATTGGCTGCATTAGTCCCGAATTGGTTGCACCTATGGTCATCTTCACTGTTCCTCATGTACCATGGAATATACGTCCTATACCTGTGCCTAAAGCTCACTTGCCAAAGCTGATAGAGTTGCTGAATGAGAAGATTAAAATGGGGATTTTGGAACCCTCTTCTGCACCTTATTCTAACAGGTGGTTTACTGTACCAAAGAAGAATGGTACTTTGAGATTTATTCAGGATATGCAGCCCGTGAACAAAGTGACAATCAGGAATGTGGGAACAGGTCCAGTTGTGGATGAATTTGCTGAGGCTTTTGCAGGACGAGCCATCTATTCACTAGGTGACTTGTATTCAGGTTATGATCAGTTTTAGCTTGCCTTGGAAAGCAGGGATATTACTACTATGCGGACACCTATTGGTCTTGTGAGGATGTGTACCTTGCCTCAAGGTGCTACAAACTCAGTTGCTCATATGATGAATGCTATGCATAGAGTTCTTCGAGACTATATTCCGCAGTATACCATGCCTTTTCTAGATGATGTGCCTATTAAGGGTTGTGCAGAAGAAGAAAAGAATGAAAGTCTTGATTTGCGTGGATGTAGACAGTTTGTGGCTGATCACTTGATTGCTTGTGAGCAAATTTTGACACGATTAGAGGAGGTAAATTTGACACTTTTAGGGCTGAAATCTGTCTTTGCTGTTAATGAAGTCATCATAGTTGGGCATATGGTTGGATACTATGGCAGAAAGCCTTCTCCTGCAAAGGTGGATGCCATAAATAGGATTGCAGAGTATTGCTCAACTACTTCAGAGGTGCGGAGATTTGTGGGAGCTTGTGTATTTTACATGATTTGGATTCCACATTTTGCTCATATTGTAGATGTTCTCTATCAGCTGTTTCGAAAGGGGCAGAAATTTTATTGGGATGATGAAGATGATGGAGAAACAGGTTTACTAGAATCAGAAGTTGGACTTGACCTGTTTGTGGAGTTGAATGATCCTGGATAGTTGGCACATCCGGAGGATGCGCAGGTTTAGAGGGGGTGGATGTCGTGTTGCTGCGCATCCGAGTCGTATACACCTCCATTTATTTTGTTGTGCATTTGTGTTAATTTCTGCATGTGATTCATTGTTTGTGTGATGCATTTTAGTAATCCGCAGCCAATGTATATGTCCCCTTAATGCATTGCACACTGATTATGTTCTGGAGTTACTATCTGAAGATGAGAAGACTGACCTCAAACCACTCCAACCATGTTTTGACGGTGCCATGAATATGTATTTGCAATTGAAGTGCTATAAAGAAGTGGAGTCATGGCTTCGACAAATTCTTCCCTCATAGCGGTCATTGGAGACGAGGACACCGTGACCGGCTTCATTCTAGCAGGAGTTGGCCACGTTGACATTAGGAGGAAGACCAACTAACTGATTGTGGATAACAAGACTACGGTGAAAAAAATCGAAGACACCTTTAAGGAGTTCACAGCCATATTGCAAATATGATACGGTTCCTGTCGACAGTTACAACAAGCCAGTGCCTGCCATTCTGGAGATACCTTCCAAAGAGCATCCATGCTGCTCAGGACTCAATTTTGGCACGTGTGAAGCACATGTTCTCTAGTGATCCAAAAGGCAAGAAGTTCTAAAGAAAAAAAAGCTAGCCTATTCTGGGAGGGGGATATTTTTGAAAAGGCAAAAATGGCGGGCTGCGCCTGGATTGGAGAGGGGAAGAGCTGAAATCGTGAAGGGGGAGCTGAATGGGCACGGAATTTTCTGGGGGGCACAGGTGGTATCGCTCCATTCAGGGATTGGAGTCTTCTCGGATCAGAAAAGAATCTGATTGTAAGGGAAGAATCTTGTCGTACTGGTCTTCTATTTGGTGGATTTACTGGAGGTTATCATGCAATGCATTGCATCCTGCGAAGATTGAGAAACAAAGAGACTCCATCAAATGAGCTTATTGCAGGCTTGCACAGTGTGTGGACAATTCAGCAAATTCAATAAATCAAGTTTCATCTGTGGGGCAGTCACTGGAGACATGGCGACACCTTGTTATTTGCTATTGCATGTGCTCAGGTTATGTATGCATATGTAATGCGGCCTGTGACTTTGCCTGAGTCGTATCTAGAATTTATTGTCAAAACTGGGCCTATTGCAAAGCCTGTGCTGAAGGCTGTCCGTGAAAGCTGTTGAAGGGAACCTGTTGATGTAGTAGCTTTGTCTGACTTTGTTTCTAGCAAGACTGGTGGTGCCCCCTTTGAGCTGCGGCCTGATTGTGCACTTATTCCTTGCTCAGCTATACACCCAGAGACATTGTCTTGTATGGGACAATCAAGTAAAGCAGCCCGTGCCACCTTCAAGAAAACATTTCCACTTTACATGTCACTCACCTTTGTACCTTTTGTTGTCTTGAATCTACAAAAGTTTATGCAAGTCCCTGTACATACATTTTGGACGGCTTTCAAAGGAGCAGTTCGTTCTACATGCTTCATCTCTGTATTTGTGGGAATTTATCAAAGTTATATATGTCTACAAAGGAAGGTGGTTACCAAGGACCACAAATTGGTCTACTGGTTTGATGGAGCTCTGGCTTCCTTGTCTGTTCTACTGGAGAAGAAGAGTCGGAGAGCAGAATTGGCACTCTAAGTACTTCCACGTGCAGCAGACTCTCTGTGGTATATTTTGGTGAACAGGCATTTGTTACCAGATATCAGGCATGCTGAAGTGGCCCTTTTCTGTCTTTGCATGGGAGGTATTATGTACTTTCATGAGCATGAGCCAGACACTACAAAGCAGAACCTTAATTCTTTGAATGCTGCATGACATTGAGAAAGGTCTTTCCTTGGAAAGTAAATCTGAAAGTGCAACCAACTTCCATGTTGCAAGTATCCCAAAGGCTCTGTTTAGGCTGAAATTTCAGTAACCCAGTTCCCATTCTCAGCAATCCTCTCGACAGAGTTTTCATCTTCAAACATGGCATACTACAGCTGAACGACCACGTGCAAGTCTTTACTTGGTGCTGTACTTGTTGAAATACCAAAACTATTCATGACAGCATATCAAGAACATGGGTTTGATCAATTTCTTTGTTGTAACTCTACGATTATGACAAGGAATATAGTGAACTTTGACATCCAATATTTGAGTTCTTCTTGTTAGCCTCATTTCTTGCTGTACCTTGAACCCCGTGTTCTGCAGCCCTTGCGTGAACTCTACGACAACGGGTGCACACGGGGGGGGGGATGTTACAATATGAGGTAACGTTGATGGATCGAAGTGCTGGAAGAATATGATTTTGAAATCAAATATAGGCCTAGAAAAGAGAATGTAGTTTCCGATGCACTCAGTCGCGCAAGGCATTTCTAAATTCTCTCATTTTACAAGATCCATCAAGAGCAAGGTCACTAGCCACAAAGAGCAAGGTCACTAGCCACAAAGGTCACTAGTGACAAAGGTATCAATGCCAAAGGTATCAAGATCCATCAAGAGCAAGGTCACTAGCCACAAAGGTATCAATGCCAAACAACCCGATTCTTGAGCTAGCAAAAGAAGAGGCATATCATGACCCAGTCTATCAGAAAATGCTAAGGGAGATCCCCATCAAGGATCAAGACCTGAAGCTAAAGACGAAGTATCAGGAATTCTCCATCAGTAGTGGGCTTGTCTACTTTAGGACAAGATTATGTATCCCTACAAGCCAAACTCTCAAGCAGAAGATACTGTGGGAAGCCCATGACTCCCCTTTCTCAGGACATCCTGGTTATGCCAAGACCCTTAATGCAGTCAGAAAGAGCTATTATTGGGAAAAGCTCAAGGGAGAAGTTCTCAAATATGTCACGGAATGTTTGTCGTGTCAATGCATTAAGAAAGAATAAGTTAAAATGCCTGGGAAATTGCAACCACTTGGCATTCCCCAAATGAAATGGGAGTTCATTAGTATGGACTTCATTGTTCAAGGAGGATATAACTCTATTATGGTTGTAGTAGATATGCTCATCAAGGTCCCACATCTCATCCCTGTCAAGACGAACTATAAAGCTTCAGACATCGCAAGATTATTCATCAAGGAAATATTCAAACTTCATGGATTACCCATAAGAATCATTAGTGATCGTGACTCTCTTTTCACATCACACTTCTGGAGGGCTATCTTTGAGGCTATTGGAGCTCAACTCTGTTTCAGTACAGCTTACCATCCCCA